>NW_022196904.1:37252692-37254334 GCF_008632895.1 Mastomys coucha
GCTGCCACCCCGGCAGAGAAGAAGCGAGCAGTTGAGCAACAGGTCAACACCGACAGTCTGCTCAAACCTTCACAATCAGAGAAAGATGTCACAGTGGGAAGGAGCAATGGGGAGTGAGACAGAGAAGGGGAAAAGGAGGATGATGGGAGCAGCTATGCCATCAGGGAGCATATCCCGGAGCCCCCCATAGGCACCCCTGACTGAAGGTGTTCCGTGGGCCAGGCACAGATCTAGCTCTTGGGTAAGGGGTATTGGGTGCAGGATAATGAGAAGATATCAAACCCTGTAATATCAAAGACTTATCCCTCTCTTTAGCAAGTATCCCTGGCTATCTCAGCAGTAGTCAACGTACCCGCCATGACGGTTAACCGCCCCAGCTAGTGCATTGCCCGAACCACAGGGGAGGACACCAATGGGCATCCGCACGGCGTCTTCCCAGTCTGGGCGATCAAGGAGCCCATTCAGCACCTGCAGTTGGGATAGGACTGACTGGGTCCTGGCCTCCCTCTTAGTCCCCCCCCAGGGCAGGGTTAGGGTGTGGCTCTACCTCATAAAGCAGCCCATCTCCAGACACAGTGACAATGCCTTCCCACTCACTCAGGCTCAACCCCTGCACCAGCTCACGGGCATGGTTCTGTCGTTCTAAGGGGGCAAATCACAAGGTTAGTCAGGAAGCTTTCTCACCCTACCCCACCCTCCAGAAGATCCAGGGGGATCCCTCTCACCCCTACTGCCAGCAGCCCCTACCTGTCTGTATGAGGTTGAATGACAGCCCAGCTTCAGAGATTATGGGTACCACGTGGTCCATACAGCGCTGCCAGGCCAGGCCCCGCCCCCCAAAAGGATTGACCAATAAGAGCAGCCTGGGCTTCCGGGGCAGCAATTCAGGAGTGATTTCTGAAGCAGATGGAAGGAGAGAAAAAGGAAGGGCTGAATCTTGGTCTCCTCCCTAGCAACAGTACCTGTAAGTGGGTCCCAAGGCCTCTTGATAGTAAAGGGCAGGTACCCAAGGCCTGCTGGGACTTTCTGCTTCCCTGCTGTCACCTGGCCAGTGAGGTCAGACCAGTTTTTTCTCACAGGTGCTATAACAATGCATTGGCTGTGAAAGCAAGTATGTGCCCTTTGAACCTGTATGTGGCAGGTGGGAAAGGAAGACATGATCTCTGAACAACTGTTAACCAGCACCGGGTTCCTATCCTGTGAGCCCCTAAGCAGTGAGGCTCACACAGGAGGCAGGCACCCTGAGTGGGGAGACTGCTGCAAAGCCTTCTCTCTGTGTAGAGTGGACCTCCAGGACAGCTCTGAGCTGCCTGCAGGCCCTAGAACCCTGTGCTGTCCCTCAGCCTCCCGCTGGCACACTCAGCTGTTGTCAAGGGAGGGACAGATAATGGAGCCAACAGCAGAAGCACTCACTGGGCTGTTTTCTGCTGTGTCTCATTCTTCTGAGACAGACCCAAAAAGACACAAAGTACAAACACACAGGAACACATGGAAACAACCATATGGCTCTGGCCCAGCATCTCACCCTGGTCCCCAGACAGAGGCACTCCTCGGAGGAGACACATGAGTGCAGTTGCCCAACGCTGGGCCTCTGCACGATTCTCCACATAAGTGGCGGCCCCATCAGCCCGGAAGGTCCGAG
>NW_022196904.1:37254924-37258349 GCF_008632895.1 Mastomys coucha
TGACCTTGGTTCAGTCCCAAGCACTCCTAGCCTCTTGTTGGCTTGTGCTCAGCTCCTGGTCCAGCCTCTGTGGGGAGGGAAGAAGACAATGGTCAGAATCCAGGATCCCCAATGGTAGGTGGGGGACAGGAGAGACCTGTGAAAAGAAGACAGACCGTGGGAAAGGAGTACCACTGAGTCAGAAAAGCATAGATTGGGGGAACAAGGGGGGGGGTACTGCCTGTGTCTGGGCATGAAATTATTCAGGATTCTGTTGCAACAACTAGTTAATACTCCCTGAAGGTCAGGCAAGGCATAGTAGTGCATACAGGCAGAACTAGGGAGTCAAAAACACATGTTTGAGGCCAGCCAGGGGATACCTTGTTTCAAAATAATAACAAAACCCATGCCAATTAGAAGAAAGAGAAAGCGAGCAACCTGTTACACTACAGGGCAAACAAAGGCTTGAGGAAGGCAGACACTAGATGACAGAGGCAGGAGAAAACAGGCTGAGACAGAAGGTATTGTCCCCTCCCACACATGGAGTCACTGCCAGGTGGAGAGGGGAGAAGCATGTAGACACACAGGCACAAAGAAGAAAGGGACAGCTCTGGAAAGCAGAGGAACACTGAGCAGACGGCAGCTTCAGAGGTACAGGCTGACAAAATACTTAAAAGTAGCCAGGCAGCTCACACCTTTAACCCAGGCACTCAGGAGGTAGAAGCAGGCAGATCTCTGAGAACTGGAGGACAGCGTAGTGTACAGAGTGAGTTCCAGGACAGCCAGGACTATGCAGACAAACCCTATGGGGGGTGGAGGAGCAGGAACTTAAAAGTTTCTTGCTCCAATGAAGAAAGCCTGTTGCTTTCCTGCCTCTTACAGAAGTGAAAGAACATGGCACACAGGTCAGAGGGGGAGCCACCTGTGGGAGCCCAAGGGAGTGGCCACCAGCCTGTTTGACTGGAAGCACTAACCTGGGTGTCTGGCCAAGTTCTCTCCAGGAAGGGGGTGAGCCAGGACTGAACCCCTTCTCCGGCTCGGCAGAAGGTTCCAACCTTCCAATTGCTCACCTTTGGGTAGTTCAACCCAGTTGCCTGACTAGTTTGTCACCTTTCCCATCACAGCAGTCTATGAATATTGTCCCTCAGGATCTACCTCTGCCAGCTACTCTGGGCCGCTGTTTTAATGCCCATGTATCTGCCCCACCCTTAAAACCTGTAGGGATCCGTATGAGGTCCTCAAATCAGACACCAGCACAGAGCCTTGTAAGTGCTCCATCCTAGGCTGGGTCTCGGTCTCCCAGGGCCCCAGATCTTGGCTCCACCCACAGGTTCCCGGCCGACCACCGTTTGTCCCCAGTCTCCCTAGCCTGTACAACCACTCCAGGGCCGCAAAACGCAGGACCAGGACCAGGTCTGAGTCTCTATCCCAGGGCCGGACCTGGTTGCCGTTTCGATTTCACTCAGTGCTCCCCACCAGGCCTGAGTGTCCGCCCCTCTGGGGTCACCCCAAACCCCCGCAACCTGCGTGCACTCTGCGTCGTCCCGGCAGCCCCTCCAGAGTCTGCACTACCGCCCCCATCTAGGGGTGGGGGGAAGGGTGTGCGTCCGTCCAGCCAATGGCTGCACCGAGTCCGAGCCGCACCAATGAGAGGGCAGGGAGACGGAGGTACCCGCCTTCATAACTACGCGGGCCGGGCGGCTGTGGATGGAAATCGGGCGGGGCTTCAGCCGAGCAAGGTAGCTCCCATTATAAGCACACACGCAGCAGATGAAAGGACGTGGTCGAATACAAAGCTTAGACCGCCATCTTTGTTGAGGTCAAAACAGGCCCTTCCCAACAGAGTCAATAAAAAGGGGTGTGGATGAGTTCTTCAACGAACTCTCAAAGGCTGCTAACAGAGCAAGGCAGAGATAGAAACTGAGGTGAGTGTGATGGTATCCTGTAATCTTAAAAACTAGGGGTGCTGAGGCAGACGCATCTGGAAGTGCAGGATCTGCCTCTGCTGCTTATAGCCAGTCATGTGCCACCTTGTGTCAAACAAACCTCAGAAAATGATCAACATAGGTGGAGACCATTCTGGAAGGAACCAGGCCCGGGAAGCTCAATGATTTACAAACTGATTTGGACTATATAGCCTTCTAGGAGAAGAATGAGATTAACATCCCAGGAAGCCACCATGTGACACGACAGCCCCAGGAAGAAGCATAGGGAAGGGAAAGCATTGGAAATCTAGAGCTGGAAAAAAGGGGCTGACAGAGGAAGGGCGGCAGGACACACAGTCGGGTGTGTGGGTGTGTGCGCACAATGTGTACCTCCCACATGCCGGACAAAGCATGCTCACACTGAGCTGCCGGACAAAGCATGCTCACACTGAGCTACACTCCCATAAGACAAGGACAACACTTCTTAGAAAAAAAAAATAAGAGAAGGGAGTCTGCTTATTGCCAAGTACACTTTGCATCCCATCTGCAACAGCAACTGCCCCAGATAACATGCCAAGCCATAAGAGGATCTCAGTGAAATGCAGAAACTGGGATACAGCCACTGAGCTCGAGGAAACCCTGACCAAAGGGGCTGAGACCTCAGCAGAAAAAGGGGAACAGGAAAGGGGAACTGCTAACTCATCCAAACTGAGTGACCTCGCTCTGAATAGCCCTCAGCAGCCCGGCTGTGAGAGAAAAGGGCTACTCATCCTGCCCCCAGGGACTGAGCCCTCAAGTCTGAGGCCAGCGGCAGAGGGCCTCAGCAGATGTTCTCATCCCTAGTATGACAACCACAAACTCCAGATCAGTGGTTCTCAATCTTTGTGATGCTGTGGCCCTTTAATATAGTTCTTCATGTTGTGGTGACCCCCAAACATTTCATTGCTCTAACTGTAATTCAGCTACTGTGATGAATTGTAATGTGAATGTGTGATAGACGGGATAGCTGATATACGACCCTGTAAAAGGGCTCGAGACCCACAGGTTGAGAACCACTGCTGTATCGAGAGCCTGACCTGATTCCATTGCCCCTTGGGTTCGGGTGTCCCGTGGGCGCCCAGGCCTCTGCTGTCACAGCAGGGCCCGAGCCCCAAACAGGAGGCCATGTATGTTAGAGGGTAAAGAGTCTTGCTCACTCACTGTGCAGTCCCAGGTAGGGGTTCTGAAGAGGAGAGCACATCGCAGGCTCAGTGTCCCAGAGCCAGCATCTCCCATCCGGTTGGCCTGACTTGTACTTCCTAAGTTCAGGTAGTATACTATACCTAACAAGCAGTACCAAAACCTGAAGACACTCACAGACCTATACAATCAGGGAGGACACCCCGACACTCAGTCTTTACCACTCCCCTTTTCCAAACAAGGAAAAAATAAATAAACATAGAAAACGACTTACCCAAGATCACAATTTTAAATGGCAGAGCCGGGCCAAGTGTTGAAAGACTGTGATCCCAGCTACTTTGG
>NW_022196904.1:37259054-37276554 GCF_008632895.1 Mastomys coucha
AGAAGCGGTCGGCGTGCGGCCAGAGAGTCACCACGCGATTCCTCCTGCTAACTCCAAGCATGTCTCTCGTCCTCGGGTCCCTTTATTCCTGAAGAATATAGAGAGCAGGGACAGGGGAAGGCTAGAGAGGCTCTCTGTGCCCCGGCCCTTTCCTCAGGCTGTTTTCTCTTTGGTTCTGGAAGCCTTGGTTTAGTCGGTCATCCAACATACCATAGAGAAACGCAAGTTGTGATAGAGCGTCGAGTCGCGTCCATGTGACGTCACTAGTACACCATAGAGACACAGGTTCAGGATAGAGTGTCCTGCGTTGCGTCACGAGTGCGTCTCGTAGGCCGCTGTTTCCCCGCCCACTCCGGCGCGGTTCCGTCTTTCTGGACCTGGCTGAGCAGGAGGCGCCATCATGGTAAGAACGCTTAGCGGCGTCCGCGAGTGTCCCATCCGCTGCCATCCTCAGCGAGTCCGGGTTGCAGCGCGGCGGAGGGGTGCGGGCGGTGCCAAGGGAAACTGGGGGATAGGTTAGGCCTTCGACCGGGACTTGTCAGAGCCGATGGCCGGCCCCAGGCGCCTCCAAAGGTTCTTCGTTTTCTTTACAAAGTTTGGCTCTGTGATCCAGTTTAATTGCAACTTCCAGTCCAATCTGGTCCCGAACCTACGGTAGCTCCCCTGCCTCAGTCTTTCGAGTGCTAGTGCTAGGATTCTAGTCGGGACCACTGCGCCCAGTTTCCGTGGTTCTTAACTTAGATTTGGGAGTGGAGCCTATGTACGAGGAGTGGAGCTCCACATTGCCGGCTTTGGGTACAAGCGGACGTCAGTCCTCTGTTCCGAGCTTCCCGGAACAGTGCTCCCAGTGTCTTTGGTCGGAAGGCTGGGTAGTAATCCTGTCCATGCCCTGTGAATTGGGAAGATGTCTGCCATAGGTCTTGAAGATGCAATGAAGTCGCTGTTAGTATTTCAGTAACTACTTCTGGTTGCTAAGAGCTTGGAAAATGAGTGGGGATAAAGTAAACCCGAGCGCTTGACCTGCCTAGGATTGTTTTGAAGTAGGTAGTGCAAGAGTCTGGCTTTGTCACAAACATATTTCCATGTACCCTTGGCTTCTTTTGACCGCTTTCCAGATTGGGAGCTAGTGTTAACAATATCAGTAGAGAGCCAGGCGTGGTGGTGCACGCCTTTAATCCCAGCACTTGGGAGGCAGAGGCAGGCGGATTTCTGAGTTCAGGGCCAGCCTGGTCTACAGAGTGAGTTCCAGGACAGCCAAGGTTACACAGAGAAACCCTGTCTCGAAAAAAAAAAACATCAGTAGAGCCTAACATTTTTGCAGGGATCTGAACTCCCACCCATACTGGCTCCAGAACCTGGGGTCTTCACATGCTAAGCAAGTGCTCCAAGGTATGCTGAGCTAGCAGCATGTCTTGTGCATCTTAAGTTTTTACTCTGAGACAGTGTTTCAGTGAGTTTCTGGAGTCTGGGAGGAATGGTTCTAAGCTCAGACAAAAATCTCTCTTGAATGTGTTAAGTGAATTTGTTAATGAGTAGAAAATATCTCCTCCCTCGAATTTCAATCTTTTTGGGTTTGAATTGTTGAATAAGTAGCCAGAAAGATAAGTAACAATTACAATCATCAAAGATATGGGACTCAAGAATTGGCTCCATAGTACTTCTTCCCCTCCACAGGGTGTTGACATTCGCCACAACAAGGACCGTAAGGTTCGGCGCAAGGAGCCCAAGAGCCAGGACATCTACCTGCGGCTGCTAGTCAAGGTAAGCCCAGGCTACCGCATCATTTTACAACTCCCACTGTGAGTGGGGTGGGGAGAGTGGGGGCCTGGACACACAGTGCCCCACCCCCATCACCAGGAGTTGAGCAGAGTGGGAGAGCTGTGGGAGGGTCTTGGCTTTGCGGGGAGGCAGTCACTTTGCTCAGTCTTTTCCTTTCCCTTCCAGCTTTACAGGTTTCTGGCCAGACGGACCAACTCCACCTTCAATCAAGTTGTGCTGAAGAGGTTATTTATGAGTCGCACTAACCGGCCTCCTCTGTCCCTGTCCCGGATGGTTAGTGGTTGGGCAGGGGAACTTCACATGTTCTGGGGTGTTGAGTGAGGCCAACGGAGGATACACACCTGTGCACTTTGCCTCCCCAAGTGACAAGCCCTTGGTCTTCTAATGTGGGCCACTCCTGGGGGTGGAGAGAAAGAGGCCTTCAGGGGCCTGTCACTGGGGAGAAGGGAGGTCGGCCTCAGCCACTGGAGGTCTTGGCTGTTTTGGTCTTCTGGGTAACAGCCTGGCACAGAAAGACTTAACCAGCTTGCCCCTGTCAGATACGAAAGATGAAGCTTCCTGGCCGAGAGAACAAGACCGCTGTGGTTGTAGGAACGGTCACAGATGATGTGCGGATTCTGGAAGTACCCAAGCTAAAGGTAAGTGACCAGCATGGGCTCAGGGGACATGTCTCTGGCCAAGCGGTAGGCTTTGCTGTGTGCTGTTGGCACTCTTCTGTGGGAGCTGTAATCAAAGCTGCTCTTTGTTGTGTCTCCTCACCCACCACTGCGGAATGGTGCTTGGATTTTAGTGGCAGTTGTTTATCAGAGTCTGCTACATGGAGGGGGTGACAGTCCCCACAGCTCCTGGTGTGTGCCTTCTCAGGTGTGTGCACTGCGGGTGAGCAGCCGGGCCCGAAGTCGCATCCTCAAGGCTGGGGGTAAGATCCTCACCTTTGACCAGTTGGCCCTGGAGTCTCCCAAGGGCAGAGGCACTGTGCTCCTGTCTGGTCCTCGGAAGGGCCGAGAGGTGTACCGACATTTTGGCAAGGCCCCAGGAACCCCACACAGCCACACCAAGTGAGTATCTGGGCTTTGTCCTTTGGTAGCTGTTTGGTAGCCATAGTGGCCACTAGGATGACGAGTTCACTGGGTGAGGGATGGTCACAGCTCTGGGCTAGGCAAGGCCTGTGCCACTTCTGAGGTGGTTACTGTGAAGGCTCTCAGAAGAGGTTCCCAGCATAACAGGAACAGGTCTTGGTGGACACTGGGCTGGGCTTCTCTAACCTCTCTCCTTTCCCCACAGACCCTACGTCCGTTCCAAGGGCCGGAAGTTTGAGCGTGCCAGAGGCCGAAGGGCCAGCCGAGGCTACAAAAACTAACCCTGGATCTTAACTGTTAATAAAAAAGCTTTGGATGTTGATGTTCTCTGTGTTCATGAATCATTCATGGAGTTGGGATGGGGCAGGGTGGGATGTGGGCCACCAGTGGTGACAGCATTTGATTGGAAGTCAGTATGTCTTTGGGGAAGGGGGTGGTGCCTACTCTACAGGCTGTCCTGCACCTGTGCAGCCCTCTGCTTGTAATTAGAGCCCCGCCTCTGCTGGGTATTGTGTTCGCCTGCTTCCTCCTAGGATTAGTTTTTCCCAAGATCTTGGTGTTGGGGGATGTGGGGAAGGCGTGGGAACAGGTGAGGCCCTGCTTCAGCCAGTCTCTGAGCAAGATGCCCAGTAGTCCCTCCCAGTCTGTTTGCACAAGGGGCTGTGTCCTGACAGTTGCTCCCTGTAGGGTGGAGAGCCGCTCAAGAGGAAGACAGGGAAGCTTCTAAGCTGGCCCTCAGCCTCAGACCCGGTGGGGCCTGGGGTCTGTAGATGGGGGAGGCCTGGCCTTGTTCCAGCTCCTCTGCCTCATGTGGTGCCAGCTGGCTGGAACCTACTTCAGCTTCACGGGTACATGGTTCCTGTCCAGGAAGTAGAGTTACAGCCAGGAGACTGAGGCTGGTAAGAAACCCAGGCTAGGCTCTTCATCAATCAGAGATTCTGTGGCTGCTAATGTCTCAGAAGCTCACAGCCAAGGCAGACTTCAATATCTTGAAGATCCTCACTGAAGGAGACTGGCAAGTCCCTGGTGGGGAGTTGTGGCGGGGCAGGGGATAGATTACTCCTGTCTTTATGACAGGCAGAACAGGGAGATATATTACTAGCCTGTGGGAGCTGGGTGGTGGGCAAGAAAGTTTACTCAGACTCAGAAACTGGCTCTACTAAGTGCTGAGGTTATCTCCTGTGTAGCAATGAAAGAGAGGAAAGAGTGGGTCAGATACCACAGATAAGCCAAACTGGCCGGCAATTGAACCATTGGTTACAAGCAGTAGGGTGACCAAGGACAGCAGCCACTTACCAGAAAATGGTTAGGCTGGTAGCCAGACCTGTCAGGGCAGGCAGGTCATCCTGACAGGCCTGGAGCGGCCAAGAGCCACCTAAAGCTGCTGTGGCTCCCAGTTGGAGGTGGTCCTGTGGTTTGGCAGAGTGAGAATGGGAGAGATGGCTGACTGGAAGGTAGTAGGCACATGTGATCAGATCCATGGCGTAAGGGTATGGATAGTCTGTAGGGACTGAGTCGGGGCAGCTTCAGGGAGCTGTGTGGATGTTTGCAGACCTACCCTGGGGGCTTTGGGTGGCTGCATAATATCACAGGACCCCAGATGGTCAGTCTCCAAAAGCCATCTAGACCCTCCTGGCCTCTTAAGTTCTTGTGTGGCTCGAATGGCAGCCTCCCAGTTGGCCGCACTGGAAGGAGAGGAGTTGGGGGCTGGCGAGCCAGCCCTGATCAAAGCCAGCCCTGCCGTCTTGTATTCTGAGGGCCAGCGGCTGGCACTCGAAACACTGCTGAGTGGTGGCGAGGAAGCTTTCTGGGCCTGTGTGCAGCAGGAGAGGCTGCCCCCCTTTCTGAGTGCAAATGAGGCTCAGGCCCTGGCTACAGCTGCTGAAGACTGGATAGTACCAAGCCAGGAGCCTGGTGCCGCAGGCACAGGAACAGCCACCACTGATGGGGACATGGGCAGCCTGACCTACTGGCCCAGGCAGTCTGAGGAACCAGCACCCCTGCTGCGGCTGGGCTGGCCTGAAGACACTGCCTGGAAGGGCATCACCCGGGCGCAACTCTACACCCAACCACCAGGCGAGGGCCAACCACCCATTAAAGAGTTGGTACACCAGGAAATCCAGGCTGCTCGTAAGGTGGGTGTCACCCCATGACCAGCACCTAGGTTTTCCCCCATACCCTCCCGGAATTTGCAAGGCTGTACACATGCTCCTCTGGACCTGGAGGCCGGGCTTTATCCTTCGCCCTTCAGACCTGCAGGCCTCTTACTCCCTAAGACCTGGTATCCGTGCTTCCGGAGCTGAGTGGAGACCATTGGTCAGTCAGCCCCTTTCACACCAAACCAGACACACCTAGCTTCCTCCAAGAAAGCCCCAGTGGTAGTTCCCTGCCCTGTAGCCGCCCCGCCCTGCTGAAGCCCTATACCTTAGGTAGTAATCTTGGGGTTTCTGTGGCTTCAGTGGCAAGTAGTCTGCATGGGTTATTATGTGCAGTCTTCCAATGTGGAGGTCACTGTGAGACAGGCCCGGTGCAGCTGAAGCTCATTGTTCTGAGTGACCTGGTTGATGAGTCATGCTACCATAACCGTCTGCCTACAAGGCACACCTTAGTGGCCTGGGCTTCCTGGTCACCAGCACCCAGCCCTAACCTGGAGCCATGGACCTTTGCCATTGTAAAGGACAATCTGTAGTCAACAGTCTGTGGGGTTAAGATGAGTTTTCAGCCGTGGTGGTGCTCGCCTTTAATCCCAGCACTTGGGAGGCAGAGGCAGGCAGATTTCTGAGTTCGAGGCCAGCCTGGTCTACAGAGTGAGTTCCAGGACAGCCAGGGCTACACAGAGAAGCCCTGTCTCAAAAAAAAAAAAAAAAAAAGTTTTCAGCAGCTGGAAACAGGTCTCCTAAAAGGGCAGCCTGGGTCTCACTCCATGCAGGGAAGAGTCAGGGTGGATGTCCCCCTGCCGCCCCTGAGCATCCCATGGAAGCCAGGTCTTGAAGCCTGTGTCTCCAGAGCACCTTAGCCATAGTACCACACTCCCCCATCCTATGTCTATCCCTTTCCCCGCTAGCTGGTGGCTGTAGTCATGGACATTTTCACTGATCCTGACTTGCTCAGAGCCATGGTGGATGCTGCTACACGCCGATGGATTCCTGTCTATTTACTGCTTGACCACCAGCATCTGCCTGCCTTCCTGGCATTAGCCCAGCAGTTAGGGGTGAACCTGTGGACCACTGAGGTAGGAGCCAGGCCAGAGCCATCTAAATGTCCCTATTCTTCAGAGGAGGACATTTCCATGGGTCGCTAGGTCATTGGGGTTCCCTAATATCTGAAACCCATGCCATTGGGGTGGGAGTGTGTGTGTGTGTGGGGGGGGTGTCCTGTAGGAATTCTTGACCTAGTTATCCTCAGATCTAAGATTTGGTATCAGTGGCCCTGGGGATGCTGGGACAGTATCCATGGCATCAATAGAATATGCCCTTTCCCAGAACCTGGATATCCGGATCGTGCAGGGCCACACCTTCCAGAGCCGCAGGCGACGGCAGGTGAGCGGCCATGTGCGGGAGAAGTTCCTGCTGCTGGACGGTGACAGGGTCATCTCGGGATCCTACAGGTGTGTCCCCTCATGACACCCTGTGCTCAGCCCTCCCTCGATATGCTCAGATGATGGGGGAGGGGTTGTGATGGTGGAGCATCCTTTCTGGGTCTCTGCACCACACTCATCTCTACAATGGGCCCACACACTCATCCAGGAGAGGAGGTATTCTGCCACAGAAAACACTTAGGGTTGTCTCTGCTGTTTGGCCAGGTGAGTGGCTTTGTGAATCCCCACTTAGGAAACTGAGGCTGGACTCTGGGTGTCAGATAGCTGGATTCGGATCTTAAGCCTGCCAGCTCCTAGCTGGGTGACTTCAGGCAACCGACTTCCCTTTCCTGTGCCCTCCCTTCAGAATGAGATGATAGGGGCCAGACTATTGTGGGCTCCCATCCACTGTGCATACTAAGCCTCATCCCTGCCTCCACCCAGCAGATATCAGTGGTGTGTCCCTTACCCATTCTCAACAACATGGCAATCCCAGAATCCTCCAGACATGGCCAGGCGCCCAGGGTAAGAGGTGCTGGCCAGGAACCACTATTCTGGAAGGGTACGGAAGGCTATATATACTCAACAGATTTGTGGACCCAGCTGCCTGCATTCACCTGGCCAGTGGTGGGAACATGCATTTCTGGCAAGTTCCCACTAGGCACTGACACTGCCAGTCCTGTTCACCTTTTGAGACCCTGCCTTCAGCCCTGAGACCATGCTGCTTTGGAGTGACACTATCATCTTGGCATTGCCAGAGGACAGAGTGGTAGCCAACACATGACCTAAGTGCTTTGGAGTTGGATGTGGTAACACACAACCGAAAGAAGATCACAGAGGTCAAAGCCATCCTTAGCTGTGTAGAGAATTTGAGGCCATTCTGGTATACAGGGAACCCTGCCTCAAAAATCATTCCTGCCCGCAAAAAGAAAAAAGAAAAAAAAAAAGAAAAAAAGAAAAAAAGAAAAAAAAAAAGCAGGGCAGTGGTGGTGCACGCCTTTAATCCCAGCACTTGGGAAACAGAGGCAGGTGGATTTCTGAGTTCGAGGCCAGCCTGGTCTACAGAGTGAGTTCCAGGTCAGCCAGGGCTACATAGAGAAACCCTGTCTCGAAAAACAAAAAAAAAAAAAAAAAAAAAAAAAAAAAAAAAAAAAAAAAAAAAAAAAAAAAAAAAAAAAAAATCTGAAACCCCATCTGGTATTATTGATTTTTACCACATGTCACGAACTCTAAGGTGACGCCAACATAAAGAAGCATCTACATAAACTTGAAAAGATGTGCGTCTTAGGACCAATGGGGCGCAGTTGAGCAGTGAGAGCGACAGGCTGCACTCCACACCATGGCATGCCAGGGGCTTTGCCAGCCCGCCTCCCATGGGTTCTGGAATGGAGGAAGTCAGGGCCACAGGAGGTAGACTGCACCTCTGGCCATTTAATGCGGGGAAGGGATGGAGGCGGGGGCCTAGGGCACAGCCCCGAGCCCTGCAGTTCCTGTGGATCACGGCCAGTATTGAAGCTGCAGCAACAGGCCCAGGAGCAGCTGCAGACCCAGTGACAGGCTGATAGCCCCTGTGGCAAGGCCAGCACCCCTATTGCAGAGGTGGCCCGAGCAGCAGATGGTGGTAAGGCTATACGTGAGGCCCATGTAGTTAATCGGTTCCTCGCGACCACAACTGGTCGAGTGCACGCAGCCTTTGTTGATGATGGGCCCCACACCCTGGGCTACTCCACGGCCTATGAAGCAATCTTCATCATCCCCACAGCGCATGTGTGTGCCCGGGCACCGAGCGGAGTCAGTCAGCTCACAGAAGACGCAGTCCTTGATGCCCGTCGCACCTGGATGAAGAACCAACACCAGAAGCAGCGGCCAGCCGAGGACCATGGTGGCCTGGCGGCGTGGATAGCACCCAAGCCAGGCCGGGGGCTTCCTTGACCTCCTGGACGGTCGGGTGTGACCTCCTGGAACACCTCCTGGCTCTTGTCCTGGCCACAGGGTCAGCAGTTGGAGTGTTTCTGGTTCCCAATACAACGTGTCCTTCTCAGGAGCTCTTGAGTCCTTGGGTTGGAGATGGGCCGGCACCCCTGCCCACAAGCCTTTGGGCCATGGAACTCAGTGACCTCACAGACCCTCAAGGTTCCTTGATGGCTGGGGGTGGGGGAGGGGTTGTAGCCTGGCCCACCACAGACTGAAGGGACCAGAACCTTCACCTGGCAGGGTAAGGGTACTTGAAGGATATTCCCATAATGCCAACTCATTGCTGCTACTATGAACTCCACCTGCCCACGGCAATCACCCTTTACCGATGGCCCACTGTGGCCATAGGGTAGTGCTTGATGCATGCAGGATCCCTGTATATTCAAATTTGCACTGGAGTTGTTAAAACCACGGTTATGTGACATGGAGGGCAGGTATCCCCCTCTGCAGCTGGTGGGCCCCATGCAGGATACTTGCTCTGTGTGGCAGATGTGCTTCTTGGATCCTGTCTTAGGAAATGCACCCTTTCTGCTGAGCCTGTGGAAATGGTATTAGAAGAACAACCTCATGATAAACTGGGGCTCTGAGATGTCCCTCAGTGGGACAGAACAGAGCCCATGTTTACAATCATCTAACTTTAGGTGGTCAGTATAAGGTTTTCCTAGGTTTTGTTGTTTCTTTGTTTGTTTGTTTTGAGATAGTCTTATGTAGCCTAGGCTTTTCTGGAACAATGTAGCTGAGGCTGGGCTTGAACTCCTAATCCTCCTGTCTCAACCTCCTGAGTGCTAGGATTACAGGCTTCTATTACCATGTTGTCCCCAGGTTGGTTGTGACTAGCAGTAAGGTAGCTACTTATTGTCCTTTTCACCAGAGGAGCTGAGGCCTGTGAGATCATGTTCTAAGGTCATGGGGCCTGGGGACTAGGGTGGGTGCCACCCTGCACAGCTCCTGACTGTCACCTTACATCTTTAGCTTCACATGGAGTGACTCACGCCTGCACCGGGGCCTGGTGACCTTGCTCACTGGAGAAATTGCAGATGCCTTCAGCCAGGAGTTCCGTGTCCTGTACGCAGCCTCCAGACCGCTCCCGCCAGCTCCAGCTCGAAGCCCTTTGTTCAGTCCTCCTGAGGGCCCACAGCTGCCCCGAAGTCCACACCGTGTGGCCCTGCGCTGTCCTGTAGCCCCTGTGGCCCCATTGCTGTCTGATGGGCCTTTGGCTCACCGCCTGGCTGCCTGTCACATCCTTGAGCGGGACAGACGAGAGACCCCCACCACAGGGCCAGCTCTCAGTGACATCTTGAGGAGTGTACAGCGCACCAGGACAGCCAGTGGTCCCCCAACCCGACCCAGCCGCTCCCTATGGGACCTTAGCCGCCTGTCCCAGCTCTCTGGCTCCAGTGATGGTGAAAGTGAGGTGAGATCCCTTGATGAGGACTAAGGCACAGAAGACAAGAGATAGGAGGAGGCCCTGCTGGGATACCAGAAACAGGAAGCGCTTCTCATTTTGAAGAGTTGTAGAGCTGAGGCTGGCCTTCAACTGATGCTCCTGCCTCCACATTCCTTGTATAACAGGCATGCAGCACCATGCCTGACTAAGTTGGTTAAACTTAACCTACCTGTTTTACAGATGGGGAAACTGAGAGGGGTTGGAACTTAGCTCTGACTGTTTCCCCATAGGACTTGTTGACTTCCTACATCTGACTGTCCTTAGGGTGTTGGGGAAATGGAGAGGGTCAGGGGAACTGAGAATCCCTCCGCAGTTGTTTGGAGAGTGTGGGTCTGGCTGAGTCCAGTTTAGCTGCTTGCATAGTCCTGGTCTGGAAATGGTTGTCTCTGAGCCTCAGTTTCTCTCTGTGAGAGTCATATTGTTGAATGAGAAGAAACAGAGCCATGTTGGGGAGGGGAGTAGCCTTACCCAGGATACAGGCAGAAGGAATTACGCCCCTCTGTGAGCTAACCTTTCTGCCTTCACTTTCCCAATCTGTTCCATGGTGACTGCAGCAGAGTCATTTCTGTCACTTTTGTCAGTGAAGTTAGACCTAAAGGAAAAGGAGTGGAGTGGCCAGGTCAAGGTCCTTGCCTCTCCTCCATCTGGGATTCTCCTCCCTTGGCAAATATTTGCTCCCCTGGATGGCCACAGCTACTTCCTGTTCTTCCCTAGCTACAAGGCAAGAGGAAAGGCATCCGTGTGAGTCTGGAGTTCCAGGCTTCCCACTCCTATCCCCCTGGCTCTGGGAGCTTCCTCTCATCTTCCTCGTCTCCTCTACTGGCATCTCTCCCTCTTCTCTCCACCTGTCACGCCCCTCTTCCTATTTCCCCACCTCCCCTCTCTTCCAGCTTCTCCCAGGTACCTTACATCCACCTCCTCCCTTACCTCCTCTCTCCTTCCATTTCTAACTCCTCTTCCCTCCTCCACCTCTCACTCCTCCCTCTTCCACCTCTAACTCCTCCCTCCTCCACCTCTAACTCCTTCCTACCTCTAACTCCTTCCTCCTCCATCTCTCACTCCTATGTCTCTCCCTCCAAATCTCCTTCCCCTCCCATCTTACACTCCCTTACCTCTTCCTTGTCTCTCACCCTTTGTCCCTTTTCCCTTATCTCTGGGCCCCAAGATATTCTTTCTTCCTCTTGTGTATGTGAGTCCCTGTGTATGTAGGTGTGTTCACTGGTATGTGCCTGTTGAGGCCAGATGTCAATCCCAGGGGTCTTCTTGTCACTCTCCACCTTACTGTTTAAGACACATCTCTCACTGTTCTTGGAGCTGGCTGCCAGGGAGCCTCGGAGCCTCAGAGCCTTGGGATCCATTTGTCACTCCCTTCCAGCACTAAGGTTACAGATATTTTTTTTTTTTTTTTTTTTTTGGTTTTTCAAGACAGGGTTTCTCTGTGTGGCCCTGGCTATCCTGGAACTCACTCTTTACTCTGTAGACCACGCTGGCCTCAAACTCAGAAATCCACCTGCCTCTGCCTCCCAAGTGCTGGGATTAAAGGCGTGCGCCACCACTCCCCGGCAGGTAACAGATTCTTATTGACGGTCTCAACATTTTACCTACAGAGCCACCTCTTAGACTCTTTCCCCTTTATTTTGAGAAGGAGTTTTGTGTGGTCCAGGCTGGTCTTAAGCTTCTGATCCTCCTGTCGCCACACCACCTCCTGAGTGCCCATCATGATTGGTCTACATGGTGCTGAGGATCAACCCCAGGGTGCTAGCAGCCCCCCCCCCCCAGCTCAGCCTGAGCAACTACTCATCTTTTTTTTTTTTTCTTCACAGCCCAAGAAGTCCTGGGTCTCCAAGGACACTCCAGCCAGGGCCCTGATGAGGCAGCGGGGCACTGGAGGTGGGCCCAGAGCTGAGATGGATTCCCGGTCACAGCCCTGGGGTGGTCCCCTACCCTCAATTTCAGCCCGCCGCCTGCGTTACCTATCCCCAGCACAAAGGAGACTGGGGGACAATGCCACCTCATCAGACTGGGCCTCTGGCTCAGGCTCTGGAAGGCGACGCTGACAGGAGCCCTGGCCAGATGTGGCTGGCCAGCCATGGGTCTAGTTTAGAGCCCCAACCAGACACTGGCTGTGTCTGAGGCCTCTAGTCTAGGATCTTGGCAGCAGAAGGGATTGGTCTTAATTGTTCTAGAATTGGATGAGCTCACTAGAGCTAAGGGCTCAGTGTTGCCATCTGGGAAACGGGCAGAGGATTCCCAAGCAGCAGACAGGACTGCTGCAGAGACAGGCTCAGTTGCCTCACCATGTACTGTATAAAGAGATAGTGGGACAACCCCATGACAGAGAAGATATGGATAAAGTTGAGTCCAGGAAAGGAGAATTATGGGGAAAGAGGTTAAGGGGGGATGGGCAAAGCTGAAAAAAAAAAAAAAACAAAGGTCTGGAAAGTACTGGGGATAATAAGACACTGGAATATGCCTGGAGTTTTCTGTGGGAGCTAAGGGAGGGTGTCAGAGTGCTTCCCTGTTTTTCTGCTCAGATTAACTCCAGCAGCACAGACATGTAACTCCACAGCCATCCCAAACTCAACCATTGCCTTCCCCGCCCCCTCCTGCTCCAGAGTCCAGACTCCAGCATCTTCCCAAGCTCTCCTTCAGACTCAGGGTTCCCCTCAGGTCCAGGGGTCCAGGCCTGTGGGACAGTGGACCTGGTATCCTGTTGAGTTCAAGCTCAGTGCTGGGTTCTCCAGCCCCTTGTATCTTGTGTTGTTGTTGCTATGATCTGGTCACTGAGGAGCCCAGGCTAGATGGGAATTTGGAACCCCACTGCCTCTACCTCCCAAGCACGGGGTGATTTGTGAGTCGCACTGTCTTCTGCAGCATGAATGCATTCTGTCTGTGTGGTGTGTGGCTGGCTGCTCTGCCTGCCTGCACCCCCTGCTTGCCCCAGAAAGTCAGCACAGAGGAGGGAGTGGTTAGAGTGACAAGTTTATTATGAGGATCCTGGGCTGGGGTCATCAGAGGCTACGCTAGGGCTGGGGCTGGGCTCAGGGTCAGGCTCGCCATCAGGGCTGCTGTCCTCTTCAGATGTGTCCCAGGGGAAGCTTGGCATCCCATGCATTTGCTCTCGGTAGACACGGTCAAAAGCCTCACTCTGCGCCACAGTGAAGTGGTTCTTCCAGTCGCCACTGATCCCTGGAAGGGACAGAGGATGAGACAAATAAGGAGCTGCTGGGCTACCCTCTTACTCCCTCTCAGCCTTGTCGGATGTCCCCTCAGCCTCCTTCACCACGACCAACCACAGTGCCTGTGTCCGCTGGCCAGAGCCTCCTATGCTTACTACTTTTCCCCCTTACATCTAGGTGACCCCACGCCAGCCCTGTCCTTTGACCTCTGACCTCCCTGATATTTTCTCAGAACTCACCTCCCTCTTGGCACCCAAATACCCCTTTGACAACTGTATCACCTTCTCTGGGAGCTGTCTCTGCCAGCAAAGGCTCTCTCACCCTAGTTCCCCTCAGATACCCAACATGGCCCCAACATTCTTCTGACTTGATGGCCAGTCTACCCTAGCCAGGCAATCTAGAGATTTCACATGAATGGACCAGTCTGAGGTCCTCATAGCCATTGAGCTGTCTCAGCCAGGCATCGCACAGACATGCAATCATGAGTACTGGTCCCTCATGTTGACATGACTACTAGGGGTCCACCTCTTGCCTGTGTGGAAAAGGCTCTTTTGAATAGCTTGTTAGATTTTAGTCACATGCTGTGTCTCCTCTTGTGAACTTGGGGGGCTCCCTGAAGGAGTCCCAAGTCTTGGAATTTAGACCATGAGATCACATGGCGGAAGGGTCTGAGAGGAGGGACTGACTTGAATCACTTGAGGATCCTGTGTTGTAGTAGCTCTGCTTTGTCTAGAGACAGAGTCTCCAGGATCCCAGGCTGACCTCAAGTCTAGCTGGTTGGAGAGGCACGTACCACCCCACTGAATTCTGCTGCACTGGGTGTTAACTAATAAAAAGGTTCCTGAGGACTTTAACCTCATGTTGTTAGAGCCCTGCTTTGGCCCCACTCAGGATACTTTGTTCCAGGGAGAGGCCCAGATGGAGGCAGGTCAGCAGGCAGGGCCAGACCTCCTGGTGAGAGTGAAGACACGTTTAGGTAGCCCTGTACGCTCTACAAGGCTTCTGAAAAAATGGAGGCCCAGAGAGCCCCGCAATTGGCCAGAAGCACACAGTGGTACCTTTGCGCAGGAACGCCCCCTGGCGGTGGTCCAGCAGGCTGGCCGGCAGCAGCGTGTAGTTGGACATGGTATTGGCCTTCATGGCCGAAAAGGCTGAATGGGCCACCACAGAGCTCAGGGCCTCTTCACCCAGTGGCCGGCCCAGGAACTCACAGATGCGTTGCACGGAGCCTCGCAGGTCCTAGGGTAGGAGGAGGAGTCGTCAGTAGAGTGGGGAACCACTTTGTTTGGCCTGGAGTGGTTCCTGACTCTCTGCCTCAGTTTCCCCATCTCCCAGCCAAAGTGTTGGACATCCCTGTTCTCCAGGGTTCTGGAGGGTTCTGCAGGAGTCAGGGAAGTGTAGGTTGGCAGAAACCAGCTCAGCAACTTACAGAGAACGCTGCTATGAGTCTGAAGCAAATGCTGTGAATGGGGCTAGCTGCTCTGCTCTCCCCATCTGCCCAGCAGATGGAACCTAGCCTTCTGCCTCAGCCCACATGCCTGTTATCACGCAAAGTCTGCGTGGCAATCATGCCACGGATTAAAGGCTCCCCCGCAAGAAACCCCGGTCCGTGGCAGCCTGTCTGTCATCATCCTTGTCCTTCCTGCCTGCCTGTCTTCTTGTGCATGTCCTCATCTCTGTGTCCCCAACATCCCATCCTGGTCTACCAGATCATCCGCTCCCTTACCAGAAGGACCTTCACTGCTGGAGCCCCTTCCCAGCCTGCCTGCCTCTGGCCTCCTTCCCTCTCGTTTCCAGTGATCCAGGGCTTCCCAGGACATAGGACAGAGCCCCCTCCCCCACAAACCTGGCTTTCAAGAGTGGTATGAACCCTTTTCTCCCATACCACTGTCCCTACACTTTCCTTCCTCTGGATCTTGGCACAACATTTCTTGACTTGCCCTTTGTCACTGATAAACTCAATTGCCGCTTTCCTCACGACACTTGGCTCAAGTCCCTGGGCCTAAGCCCTCATTCACATTTGTGCTGATTAGCTTTGGAAGAAACGTCACACCCTAGTCGGCAAACAGGGGTCCAGAGCTAGCAAGGTACTTGGTCAAAGCCTCTTAGCCTGGAAGCTGAGACTCAGACCCTGAGCCCCGCAGGTCCCCTCAACTTCACAGCATCCATGACATCCAGTGCCCTGCATAGCTGGTCACGGCTCGGCCCCGCAGCCTGCCTTTCCAGGCCATTCCTGGTTTCATAACCCTTTTTTTCTCTGAGCTGCGGGCCTGTCCCAGAAACACACGTGTGGGCGGTGCCTCACACCCCAGGAGTGGCCCAGAAGCTGTGCTAGGTAGGCTCCATGGCCCAGTTTTTGGTTTGGAGAATAAAACCTGAGGAAATGTAGGGAGGGAGACATGGTGCTGAAGCCTTTTTTCAGAACTTACTATCAGAAGGAATGTATCAGGCTAGAATATGGGGGCTGAAGGAAATTGCTGTGTGTCTTAGGCAAACAACCAATCCACTCTAGAGCACTAAAGTTCCAGTTTCCTCCCCTGAACATTGCTGATAACTTACCAGGGTAAACCTAAAAAAAAAAATTACAATTTTCACAGCTCAAAATGGGTGAGCTGTTGCCATGTATATATGTGTGTGTGTGTGTGTGTGTGTGTGTGTATACTTTGAAAATGTTTTTATTTGTGTGTGTGTGTGTGTGTGCATGTGCACATGCACACTCTGTTTCTCTGTTTATGTATGCATGTGGAGGTCAGAGGACAACCAGCAGGGGTCAGTCCCCTCCTTCCACACTTGGGAATCGAACTCAGGCTGTCTGGCTTGCTAGCAAGTGACTTTACCCTTTGAGTTAACATGTCAACTCTTTTAAACTTTAAAAAGAAAAGTATGTGTCTGAGTGTTTTACCTGCCGGTATGCATATGGACCATGTGGCCTACAGAGGCCAGTAAAGGCCACCCCATCACCTGAAACTGGAGTTGCAGGCAATTGTGAGCCACCATGCTGGTGCTGGGAACCTAGTCAAGTCTCTGCTACAGCAGCCAGCGCTCTTGCCCACTGAGCCCTCTTGCCAGGCTTTTTCTTTTCTTTTATTGTTTGGGTTTTTGTTGTTGCTTTTTGTTTTGCCTTTTATGTTTTTGAGGCAGTCTGTATCTCTGGCTGGCCATGAACATGTCTGCCACCCACCTCTGCCTGCCTCTAGTAGGCCTCCGGTCCCCTCCCTCCCCTCCTCTGGGAGCAGCGGCCTGAGTGTGTGTGTGGGGGCATTGGTGCTCAGCAGCAGGTGGCCAGCATTGGCTCTCCTTGTAACTGGAGTCTGCAGGCTCTCCTGGTCCTGCTGACTCAGAGTCTGCAGGCTCTCCTGGCTGCTTGCTTTCCCCTGTTGCTGTCTCGGTGGCCATTTCATCTGATCTTGAGTGGATTTGCTCCATCTGCCTATTGTCACCCTTTCTCTATCCCCAGGCCCCCAGAAGTTTTGTTTCTCCCGTACATGAACTGGTAGGAAGTTGGCAGGGGTCTAGGAGCATGTGCTGAGGGAGGAAGGCCAAGGGCAGACCCCAGACCAACCTGCTGCAGCTCCTCGTAGGTGATAAACAGGAAGTTCTCTTGGTTCTGCATCCGGATCCAGCCCTTGATGTGGTCAAACCAGGAGCCAAACTGCACTGCAGGCAATGGAGGGTGTGTGAGGGCCACATGGCTCCCAGGACCAGGCTGCACAGGCCACTCACTCTATACTGGTTGCCTGGAGCCTTTCAGCCTAGGTTAGAGATCCATCCTAGCCAGCTGGTCTGTGCAGTCCACCCCTGCCCTGTCCATCCCCGAGCAGAGAAGGGACCATATCTCCACTCTTCTGCCCCTTGGTCTCTGTCTCTCCTGCCTCTGCATCCATCTCTGCTGGCCTCCATCTCCCCATCTCTGTTTCTTCTGACTCTTCCCTTCCTGGTTCTCACCTTCTCCTTTGAGGAAATTTTGAAGGAACTGGTCGGGTTTACCAGGGTCCTTTAATTGCCCAGCAATCTTAGAGTAATAATAGAGGGAGACCACGACGTCCCGGGGGTTCCGGCCCAAGTAAATCACCTGTATACAGACAGAGGGGAATGGAGAAGGTGTGAGACACAACAGGATGCTGCCCCTGAAGGTCTGCCTTGTCCTCCTCTTCTGACTCTGCAGGCAGAACATACTCTTTTGTGTTGTTTGTTTGATTTTTGTTGTTGTTGTTGTTGTTTTTTTGGCATTGCTGTATTATCCCAGTCTGACCTTGAACTTGCTACTTAGCCTAATATGATCTTCTTGCTTCTACTTCCTCAGCACTCAGATTGCAAGTGTACATCAGCCTGGCGGCGGTGGAGGTGGTGGTGGTGGTGGTGGTGCACACCTTTAATCCCAGCGCTCAGAAGGCAGAGGGATCTCTAGGAGTTTGAGGTTAGCCTGGTCTACAAAGCAAGTTCCAGGACAGCTAGGGCTAAACAG
>NW_022196904.1:37281554-37285587 GCF_008632895.1 Mastomys coucha
CTAGCTATCGTTTTCATTTCTCGATGACCAGGAGAGGGCGCCAGAGGAATATAATTGTCCTACATTGTTCTTAGCCGCTGCGTTTGTCACCCACTTGGGATCTGTGAACCTTTTAGGGGATGGATACACAATGACAAGAACCCTCCACCAAGAAGTCTCAGTACCTCTCCAGGGAACCTGAATCTGGAGAAGGGAGCAAGGAAGCCCTGCTCCACAATTCATGGCTGCGTGCGTGTGTGTGTGTGTGTGTGTGTGTGTGTGTGTGTGTGTGTGTGTGTGTGTGTGTGTGTGATTTTCTCTGCTGGGGGTTACTCCTTTATCAGCTGCCTCTCTCTGCTCTTGGGACCAGTTCCCAGTTGAAGCCTTTACTGGGGACCCCAACTTTGTAACCATTTTGAGTTCCAGGTTGAGCTGGCAACATTTAAATACGACCCGTTGTTTTGCAATAGTTACCCTTGTCACCCCTCTTCCCCAAAGCTTGTCTTTTTGTTCCAACAGAAACTGTAATCCTTAAACAAATGCCCTAGTTTTTCACCTCAGGCCCTCCCCTCTCCAGGACCCATCCCCCTCCCTTACTGCTTTTCCCTCCAAGCGTGGCTATTTTAAGGGCTTCATGTAATTCCTTTTGTGTCTGGCTCATTTCTCTTAGCGTGATGTCTGTAAGGTTCACACTTGCAGTCCCTAGAGAAGTCAGGGTTCCGGAGTTTTGTTTGTTCTTCTTCTTCTTCTTTTTTTTTTTTTTAAAGACATAGTCTTATTGCCTCAGGCTGGTTTTGAACCCAGTCTGCAGCTGAGGATGACCCTGAACTCCTGATTCTCTTACTTCCCACTCCAACACCATGTCACCAGCTCTCCTAGTTAGCCTCAGCTGCCAGCGCAGCCCTGAGTTACCCAGAGTCTCAGCTGGGGGATTGACTCTATTGGTCTGAGGATATGTTTATGATGTATTTTCTTTTTATATTATTATTTGTTTAAATATGTTTCTTGTTTTGTTTTTGTTTTTGTTTTTGTTGTTGTTTTGGTTTGGTTTGGTTTTGGTTTTGGTTTTTCGAGACAAGGTTTCTCTGTGTATCCCTGGCTGTCTTGGAACTCACTCTGTAGACCAGACTGGCCTCGAACTCAGAAATCCGCCTGCCTCTGCCTCCCAAGTGCTGGGATTAAAGGCGTGCACCACCACTGCCTGGCTTTAACTATGTTTCTTATTTATTCACTATTTGTCTCACTAGGTAGCCCTAGTTTTTATTCCTGGTTGGCCTGGAATTTGCTACTTAGACCAAGTTGGCCTCAAATTCACCTGCCCCTGCCCTCTTAGTGCTTAGATTAAAGACATTTGCTGCCCCGGGCACATTCTTGATTGCTAATTGATACAGAAGGTCCCAGCCCACTCAGGGCAATGCCCTTCCTGGGCATGGGGCCTGAGTTTTATAAACAGTTAACTGAGCAAGCTATGGAGAGCAAGGCAGTCACAGCAGGATCCTGTTTGATTTACTTTCAATTCCTGATTGAGTTCCTGGCCTGCCTTCCCTCTGTATCAGCTGTGGCCTGGAAGTATAAGCCACACAAGGCCTTTCTTCCTTGGGTTGCTTTTGGTCAGGTGATGTATTACAGCAACAAAAAGAAAAGTAGAATGCTCACTTGCTTTCCTGATCTCTGAAGACCAGTAATATTCTGCATGTGAATTCAGAAGGAAATGGAGAGGAAGAACATCTTCCACAAACATGCTATGCAGCAGGCATGGTTCTAGGCTCAGAGAACAAGTGATAGCCAAAGCCGACAAAGCTCTCAGAGAGAGCCAGATTAATCTTCCAGTGGGTAAACAGATTTATTTAATCAGTGAGGCTATGCCTGGCAGCACAGGCCTGCCATCCCAGAACCTGAGACACTGAGGAAACAAGACCAGAGGTTTGAGGCCAGCCTGGGCTACACCAAAACCTGTCTCAACAAAAACGAACGAAGTACCCACCAGACCATACGTGGCTGGTGGCACTCAATACTGTGAAGTCTTAGGGGACAGGGGAGGTCTAGGGACACTATTGCAGCCCTAGAGGGAGGGGACATTAGCCAGCCCTTCAGAGTCTCCCTGGAGCAGGGACTTAGTACAAAGGAAGGTGCTTCCAGCAGAGGACAGGCTCCCAGGTTCTGCAAAGCAGGCTCCTTCCTTCCCTCCTCCCTTCTTCCCTGAGCCCAGGCTAGCACTACAGGTACCTGATTTGGGGTAGGTGACAATGAAGATGTCATCGTCCCGCACGTTGTTAGTATTCTCGGCCAGACTGAGGCTCTCAGGTGAGTACATGCCGACTGGAAAGGGGATGCCTTTGTACCTGAAGTATTCACCTTGTAGCTTCTGGCTGTAAGAGGGGAAGGGCACGTGTGAGGAAGAACAAGGAGGTGGGCAAGAGTCCCAGGGCCCTCCACTAGAACCCCAGTGAGGAGTGTCCTTTCTCTGAGCCTCGTGTGTCCACCTGAAAAGTGGAGCCGCTTCAACTCCGCCACACCAGTAATCCCATGATGTCATGTTTATTATCCCCACATTATGGGTGTAGAAAGCAAAGCGTAGAGGGCGGGAGTGACTTGCCCAAAGCCATGCAGCTGGTAGGAGGAAGGGTACTTCACGTCTACAAAGTGGAGCTAAGTGTTCTCCTTATGTTTATTCCACATCCCAACCCTGGAGGGCGACACCCCCGTCATCAGGCCATTTTCAGAATGAGGAACCCAAGCCAAAGGTGGCAGGTGCCCCCGCCAACGCTGCATGCTGCAGAGCCCATGTGAGAACCCACGATGACTCACCGAGAAGCTAAAATGATCTGGCTGCTTGTCCCAAAGCCATGACGCATTTACGCAGCCACGAAACTGAGTCTCCAAAGAGAAGACTGAACCTAGACCTTTCACAATGGTGCAGGAAGTGTCCTACTACCGAGCCACGCCCCAGCCCCTCACTGGGGGATTCTAGGCAGGGGTTCGACCACTGAGCCCCGCCCACAACCCTCTATTAATTGGTTGGAGACAGGGTCACACTTAACTGTTCTGGCTGGTCTTGAACTTTTGATTCTTGTGTCTCAGCTTCTTAAGTAACTCAGACAACAGATTCGGGCCACCAGGCTCATCTAGGACACATGTTTTGTCTAGTGATATTTTAGTGACGGAGCTTGAGCCTTGTTAGGCCGTCACCCTGCCACCAAGCTACAACCCTTGGTTTTATGTTTTGAGGGAAAAAGGAACCACAGCATATTGCTTCATTTTGAAGAAGTGCACCCACGAAAAGCTCACAAGAACAGCCTGGCTTCTGCCTGCTGCATCTGCTTCACTCCCTTGACTGGTGGGACCGAGTATCCTCAAACATGGGTTAGTGTCCTGGCTTCTGTCCCTAGATGCATGTCACTTTATCTTAGGGAGCAATTCCCACACTCCACCACTGTGTAGTAACTGAATGCCATCAGTGTCCCACTAAAGCCCTCTGCCTGTGGCCTTTGCAGGTCCCGTCTCTTCATGGAGGGGACAGGAAACCCAGGGAAGTTAGGTTGGACAGAACTGTGGTCATCTCCAACTGCTCTTAAAACACCGTGCTGTGAGTGAGACCAGTGGACCATGCTGGTCATCCCCAAGACTCAGAAGGCCGAGACAGGAGGACAGAAAGCTAAGTCCAACTCCAAAAGTATGGGGAGACCCGGTCTCAAAAAGTAAAAGACACTGGGACATAGTGGCACACACCTTCAGTCCCAGGACTCGTGAGGCAGACACAGACAAATCACTGAGTTTAAGGCCAGCCTGGTCTACAGAGTGAGTTCCAGGACAGTTATTTTAGAGGACCCAAGTTTTGATTACAAAACCTATATAAGGCACAAATGCCTTTAATTACAGTTCTAGGGGATATGATGCCCTCTTCTAGCCTTTGTGAGTACATACAGATACACACACACACACACACACACACAAATACAATAAGATATATCTGAAAAAGAAAGAAGAGCCAGGCGGTGGTGGTGCACACCTTTAATCCCAGCACTTGGGAGGCAGAGGCAGGCATATTTCTGAG
>NW_022196904.1:37285898-37293542 GCF_008632895.1 Mastomys coucha
CTTTCTTATAGAACCCAAGACTTCCAGCCCAGGGATGGCACCACCCACAAGGGGCCCTACCCCCCTTTATCACTAATTGAGAAAATGCCTAACAGCTGGACTCCTGGAGGCATTTCCTCAACTGAAGCTCCTTTCTCTGTGATAACTCCAGCCTGTGTCAAGTTGACACACAAAACCAGCCAGTACACCCAATGAGGGGCAGGCGGCATGGCTCAGTGGGATAGTCCCTGCCTAGAAGCCCCCAGTGAGGGATGGGCATGGCTGTATGGTGTATCACTAGGCCCTAGAACAGCAATAATGATGATTCTGATGATGAGAGTTTGGTTCTGAGGTAAAACTCAGACACGTGGGGTTAAAGCATTCAGGAACATTCACCTTGGGACGCTCTCTCTGTCTTGGGTTTTTTGGTATATACATGGATATAATCCCTGCTACCTCAGCATTTTGTAAAGCACTCAGGGCTCTGTCTAACATGGAGAAAGCATTGTATCAAAGTTGGTTAAATTTCCACAGAGAAGAAGGGCAGGAGGCTGGCTGTAAGTGGTCAGCATCCAGCCTGGTTTGAAGCTCACGTCTCAGAAACCTGAACTATCTAAGGAATAACCGCTTTGTACAGCAGTGGACCAGCATTATCAAGGCCCTGTTCTGGCCAGCATGCTCAGTGTTCAGCCTGTTCAGTGTGCCTTGTAAGTTGTAAATTCTCTAGATACTACATTTGCTCAGTGATGTTATCATTCCCCATCCTCATAGGTTGAACACCAGGGTAGAATTTATGACATCACCAGTTACCAGGCAGATTTGGCTGACCGGGCAAGAACAGTGAGGTCAACGGTTGCCAGGCAGATTAGCTGGTGAAGGCCTGCCCATGGCGAAGCCTAATGTGCCTTGCCTCCGTGAGCCTCAGTTTCCTCACTTGTCACAAGCAGACAACGATAATTACGGCTTCAAGCCTTCAATCCTACTGAGGATTATAAGAGCTTGTATATCTTAAGTACAGGGCTTTTAAGAGATACTCGGTGGTTAGCCCCAGGTATGATTTAGCCTTTGATCTCATCAACTCCTTGACAGAGCTATTTCTTTCTCATTACAGGAGTGGGAAACTGAGTCACCTTCCAAGGAAGGATCTTGTGCCCTTAGGCACCCCAAAATCATTCCTGGATAAGTAAGTAAATGAAAATGGACAGCTGGCCCACTGGCCCAAATGTTAAAAAAAAAAAAAAAAAACCTCTGAATGCAGCTCAGGCCCTGACAGGCCAAGTGCCAGGAAACCAGGGTTGCTGGCACTCAAGGTCAGACATGAGACTATGAATGAAGGAGACAACAGCCGAATATATGAACGAGTAGATGAAAGAATAAGAGAATGAATGAATGAATCGACACACAACAACATCTGAATGAACGACAGAGTCAACGAACGGTCCCGAGCACTTGTGTGCCCTCCCTTTCTTGTGCCTTCAACCCTGGGTACCATAGGGACTTCATCAGCCAGGATGTGGGACTCTTGAGCCTACTGTAGGCTCCTCCTCATCCCTCCCTTGAGGCCAGCTCTGGCCTCCACCTGGCCTCTCCCCTTTGCTGTGTCCATCTCTCTAACACCCGTCGCCCCTAGGGTCACACAGACTCTTTGGGTTTTATGTCTTGTGCTTTCCTGAGTCCCTGTGCCAACAGCCACAGATGTGTCTCCCCTGCTAATGGTGAGGGCTCATCCTCTGAAGGCAGCCAGCTCAGTTCCTATGGGGGAGAAGGGAAAGGGGCTGAATTTGGACAGGTTTCTACATCAGGAGACAGATGGAAGGAAGGAAAACCACCATCGCCTATAACCTAGCCTGCTGCAGTTAGCACGTTTTAATCCTGCCTCCACTGAGGCCCCTACAGTCAGCTCTTCCCACCTGCAAGCGAGGACCCATCCAGGACTGGGTGCTTCTGCTCTCCCCATGTTCAAAACCACAGCACCTCTCTTACTGACAGTAGTAGTCATGCTATTACAAGAACCCCTGAGGCACCTCTGTCTGCTGTCCCTCTGTGCCACCGTCCCTGCTGGCCCAGCACACTGGCCTTGTTTCCCCTCCTACACCAAGTCAATCCTGCTGTAGGGTTTTACACAGGCTCTTCCCGTATCTTCCATTCCTCTGCTGACTCTTGCCCTCCCCATGTGAAATCTGCCACAGTGTTACTGAACATCATCGAGGCCACCAGATGGGCGAAGGGCTGCCCCCCCCCCACACACAGCTCAGGCTGAATATTGTCTCATCTTACACAAAACATGTGTGGGGCTCACAGAGGCTTTATTTCTAGGCTTTTGTATTTTGGAAAAAGCACATGCCAGGTGACTTGGGAAAGGGTCCTGAGTCAAAGCTCCAGTTTACAGGCACTCCTCACACACCTTTCATAGCCTCAAAGACATTTCATCCAATATTATCACTTCTCCATGTTTTGGCTCTGACAGGTTCCATGAGGTCAGGCATACAAAGCTTCTACCTGTGGTGTCATGCCAGCTTCAAGAACAGTTTAGATTTTCAGATCCCCTGAGTGAAGGTAATCAAGTTGTATATTCTGGATATCTTCTCTGTCCAGGGGCTTTCAACAGAGAAGAATGTTTTTCTTTAGATTAATTGATTTACATGTATGGATGTTTTGCCTTCATATGTAGCTGAACACTACATGCAGTGCCTGAAGAGGCCACAAGAGGGTGTCAGATCCCCCTGGAACTGAAATTACAGACGGTTGTGAGCAGCTTTGTGTGTGCTGAGAATTGAACCCAGGTCCTCAGCAAGAGCATCAGTGTTCTTACCCACTGAGCCATATCTCCAGACTCAACAGTTGTTTATTTTTGGTCTTTTTTTTTTTTTTTAAGATTTATTTATTATTATGAATAAGTACACTGTAGCTGTCTTCAGATGCACCAGAAGTGGGCGTCAGATCTCATGACGGATGGTTGTGAGCCACCATGTGGTTGCTGGAATTTGAACTCAGGACCTCTGGAAGAGTAGTCAGTGCTCTTACCCGCTGAGCCATCTTGCCAGCCCAAAAAGTCTTTAAATTCTTTCTTTCTTTCTTTCTTTTTCTTTTTTTTTTTTTTTGTTTGTTTTCTGTTTTTTAGAGACAGGGTTTCTCTGTGTAGCCCTGGCTGTCCTGGAACTCACTCTGTAGACCAGGCTGGTTTCGAACTCAGAAATCTGCCTGCCTCTGCCTCCCAAGTGCTGGGATTAAAGGCATGCGCCACCACTGCCTGGCTGCTCTGGGTTTTTTGTTGTTGTTGTTTTGGGTTTTTGTTGTTTTTGTTGTTGTTGTTGTTGTTAATGTCTCCAAAATACTCCCAGCACTTCCTTCACTAGAGAGAAAGCTTCCATCGCACATCGGTGCCCACTGAAGGAATGGGATTTTTGCCACACAGTTCTCCCCAACCTGGTGGATTCACTCAACAACACTGTGGGGGTTCTGATGACCCCTGACTTATAGAGGAGATAATGGAGGTTCAGAGAGGCAGAGCCACCTGGCTAACATCACATAGCCATAGAGGCAGAGTGGATTCGAACCCAAGAGATTAGGAGGACAAGAAATTGATCCAGGCTGTTCAGAGATGCCCTGGTCATACTGTATCCAGCCTCATGAGCTGATCAACATAAGGATCAACATGAGGTATTATAAGCAAAGCTTGTAAACACTGTCTCTTCCTGGGTGTTTAACCAAGAGAAACAAAACGTTCAGTAAACAGCTTGCTACAGAAGCATGTGGACTTGGGTTTGACCCCCAGCACTGCCACAAAAGCCCTAGGTGGGAGAGTTGCCGCATGTACCTGTCACTCAGCACTAGGAGGGCGGGTCCCTGAAGTTCACTAGCCAACCATTCTACACTAACCAGCAGAATTTCAGTTCAGTGAGAGAATCTGTCTCAAAAGAAGGTAGATGCACCCAGCAAGATGGCTCAGCAGGTAAAGCCTCCGCCTGCCAGGCCTAAGGACCTGAGTGTAATCCCCAGAACCTCCTGTGGAGGGAGAGCATTGACTCTCAGAAGCTGTCTTCTGACCTATGAGCATATGCTACTGCATGCATAGACACACACACATGCATAAATATGTAAGTGATGGGTGACTCCTCTGACAGCCAAGGTTAACTTCTGGCTTTCACATTCGCCCATGCATCTGTGTACCTGAACACACACACACACACACACACACACACATACACACACATACACACACTCCCAATGAAGCAACAGTAGACAAGAGAGATGAAAAGGTGCCTCTTTTCTATCTAAGCTAAGGAGCTAAGGTGTTGGGGGAGGCAACCATGAGCCTCAGACAGCAGCTCTGGAAGTCATAGAGTGGGAGATGGCTCTGCACACACCTGACTCCCGCTACAGAACACACATTTCCTTGGGATTTCTAGTCAGTGACTGAATCATAGGAATAGGAAGCAAATGCAACCACATTCTCGGGTAAGCAGGGCATGATGGCACAGTGTAGGCTGTCGGGGAAGACGGGTAAGGCCAAGGCCTTTGAAGGGCTTAGGGGGCTGGTGAGATGACTCAGCATCTACTGCTCATCCAAAGGTCCTGAGTTCAAATCCCACCAACCACATGGTGGCTCACAACCACCTGTAATGAGATCTGGTGCCCTCTTCTGGTCTGAAGACAGCTACAGTGTACTTATTTATAATAATAAATAAATCTTTGGGTCAAAGCGAGCAGGGACTGAGCAAGCGGGGTTTACCAGAGCCAGCGGGGCTGACCTGAGCAAGCAGAAGTCCTAAAAGTCAATTCTCAACAACCAGATGAAGGCTCACAACTATCTATCTGTACAGCTACAGTGTGTACTCATATACATAAAATAAAAAACAAATCTTAAAAAAAAAAAGATCAGCCTGAGCTATAAATTCAGACCATGTTTTATAATAAAGGAAGTGGAAGAAGAGAAGAATGAAGGAAATGAGAAAGAGGAGGAGACAGAAGAGAGAGTGGAGGAGGAAGGAGAGGAAGAGGGAAGAAGAAGAGGAGGGAGGAGGGGAAGGAGGATGGAGAGAGGGGAGCAGAGGAGGGAGAAGATGAGGAAGGGGATGAAGAAAAAGGAGGAAGAGAGAGTAGAAGAGGGGGAGGAGAGGAGGAAGGAGAAGGGAGAGGGGAGAGAGAAGAAAGGAGGAGAGAGGGGAGGCCATAGGATTAATCTCAGACAGGGAGCTCTGCAGCAGGACATTTCCATTTTGATCACAGGAGGTCAGAGGCACCCCTCTGAGGAGGTGATATAAGAGGTTGAGGAAGCAGCTGTGGGTCTCAGAAGGACCCATGTGTGGAATCTGATGTCTGGGAAGACTGTAGCCCTAGTTCAGCCAGCCCCATGGTCACAGCTGCCGGCTGTCCTGCTGATTCACGTTGGGTTTAGCTCAGCACAGTCCCCTAGCCTGAGCCAGCTTCGTTACATCATGGCCAGTGTTTATAGCAAAGTCCAGCCGCCCAGCCTTTGCCTGCCAGATGTCCTTCCTCACATCCCTGCTCACCTCCACGCTGCCTTCTGCATCGTGCATCTGTGCCAGTGTCCCCAACTCCACTCAGCAGGATGACTCACACTTAGCCAGAGCCAGAGAAAATCTACTGAAGGGACACTGGCTTACCCTCACCTAGGATATTCAGTCCCAGCATTCTGTAATGCATGGCAGGCTCACACAGCATCACTGTGCTGGTCTCCACCTTGTTTACTCTTTGACCACCACTCAATACTGGTGTCTCTTTTCTTTGTGTGCTTCCTTCTTTGGGTGACTCTCTCCCAATAGTAAAGGAGCTGGGAGTGTGTGCTACCTTCGGGACAGGGAGAGTAGGGAGAGTCAGGTGAGGGGCAGTTGTGTTTGTTCTGGAAACAAACAGCCATGGTCCCACCCCTGAAATGTAGGGATTCACAGATGACCTTGAGGAAGAACCCAGTGAAGGATGCAAGATCTTGACGGCAGCACTGAAAAGTCAGAGCCAAGAGGATGAAATGAGCGCTCAGCAAAACACTTGCAGCCAGCCCGTCACAGAAATGGGTTTCCATCTTGTTTGTTTGTTTGTTTTCAAGTTATGATTTTTCTGTGTAGGCTGGCCTGCTGTAGACCAGGCTAGTCTCGAACTGAGAGATCCGACTCCCAAGTGCTGGGATTAAAGGTGTGTGCCACCACTCCTGGTGCATTTCCATTTGGCAATATCCTCAGACATTTACATTTCTGAAATTCACTACACAAACTTCTGCTGTAAAGAAGCTGGGAAACAAACTGAACTTAGTCATCCAGAGCCAGGAATGTGTGGGGATCAAAGGTCTTGGTGCATGTGCCTCAGGCTAAAATGGATGAAGCTGGGTCTGGTGGGACAAGCCTGTCACCACAGCACTCTCATGAGAAGTTGAGGCAGAAGGATCTTGATTTCAAGGCTAGTGTGTGAAACTTAGTGAGACCCAGTTGCAAAACAAAAAGAAAAAGGAGCAGCCTGTACCCAGCATGGTGGCTCACACCTTTAACCCCAGTACCTGGCTGGCAGAGACAGGTAGATCCCTGAGAGTTCTAGGCCAGCCTGGTCTGTAGAGAGACTCTGCCTCAAAACACAAAAGGAAGGGGTGGGCATGGCTGATGGTAGAGTACTGGCCAAGCACGCCAAGGTCCTTCCTGGGTTCAATTCCAGTGTTATCCAAAACAGACAAATCTATTTAGGTTGTAAAACAGGTCTAGCTGTAGATCACACATATGCCTGTTACCGTGTACTCATGAGTGAGCTTCAGGAGAGAAACCTCTGTGTGTGTGTGTGTGTGTGTGTGTGTGTGTATGCATGTGTGATATGTGTATGCAAAAGCATGTGTTGTGTGCATGTGTGCACATATGTGCACATGAATGCACATGTGTGTGGAGTGCATGTGTCATGTGTGTTCATGCATGTGTTTTGTGTATATGCATGGTATGTACTTGCTTGTTCATGTATATATCATGTGTTTTGTGTGTATATGTGCATGTGTCAGTGTGTGTTCATGCATGTGCATGTGTTGTGTGTTTAAGTATATGTGTTTATGTGCATGTGTGCATGTATGTGTTGTGTGTTTATACATGCATGTATATTTATGCATGTATGTGTGTGCATGTATGTTGTATGTGTGTAAGTGGATGCCTATATGTGTATGTTGTGTGTGTTGTAAGTGTATGCATGTGTATGTATGTTGTATGTGTGTGAGTGCATGCATGTGTGTGTGTATGTGTGTGTGTAGTGCACATATGTGATATGTGTTCACCTCACTGGCTCCTTGTTGGCATGGGACTCCTGCTCGTAGTCTCACTCCTCCCAGCTTCACTGACAGCAAACCTCCCAGCTCACACTCTCACTCACCAGATTGTTTACAGTTTGGCAATGATGTCATAAAGACTCTTGCCTGTCTACACTCATCTCACAATCCACCCCAAGCCACCTCCAGGCAATGGTGGGATTGAATCCAGGGCCTGGGATATGTTGTGCCAGAGCTTTACCACCGAGCCATGCCCCAGCCCCTCATTGGGGGATTCTAGGCAGGTACTCTACCACTGAGCCACGCCCCCAGCCCCTCACTGGGTGACTCTAGGCCGGGCTGTACCACCCAGTTGTGCAAAGAATCCCCCACTCACATATGTTATTTTCTTTCTTTCTTTTTTTTTTTTTTTT
>NW_022196904.1:37293667-37305497 GCF_008632895.1 Mastomys coucha
TGTAGACCAGGCTGGCCTCGAATTCAGAAATTCACCTGCCTCTGCCTCCCAAGTGCTGGGATTAAAGGTGTGTGCCACCACCACCTAGCTGTTATTTTCTTTTTTTAATTAGAAGTTTTTTTTCCAGGGTTAGAGAGTTGGCTCAGAGGTTAGGAGCAGTGGCTGCTCTTCCAGAGAACCCAGGTCCAGTTCCCAGGACCCACATGGTGGCTCACACCATCTATAGCTCCAATTCCATGGCATCTGATGCCCTCCATAGGTACCAGGCACATATGGTATGTACATACATACATAAAAAACACCCATCCATATGAAATAAAAATATATACATACATACATATATACATATGTACATACATATATACATATGTACATACATACATACATACATACATGCATGCATGCATACACAAAAAGCATTTTCATTTTGAAGAATGGTACCCATCAAAGTAAATATTAACAAGCAGAAGCTCTTATGCCAGCCATGGTCAGGAAACAGTACTTTCCAGGTGACATGTAGCTTCCCTACCCACCAGTCTTGACGGCCCCTGCTGCTCTCTCATACTCTCCGTCCCAGGGTGAATGAGACCGGCCCTGGACTTTCTAGAATGTCATCCTAATAGCTACACCCTGGTATCTGGCTGGTTTTGCTCAGAGAAAGGTGGTTATCACTTCCTAAATTTGTAAAAGAAGTTGCCCTTACCTGTAGAAGGGCTCTATATAGATTCCAGAATGTGAGGGTACTCTAGTTAATGACACAAATTGGAATATCCATAGGCCTGGTCACACAGGCCTGCAGTCCCAGTTCTCAGGAGACTGAGGCAGGAGGATTGCTTTGAATTTGAGGACAGCCAGGGCTATAGAACCTGCCTCAAAATAAAACAAAGCAAAACAAAAATTTAAGTGGTGTTTTAAATTCCAGCAGCTGATTGACCACACAGAATGCCTCCTTTAGATCTTGAGGTACACCCCTCAGATTGTTGGTTCATTTGAGAGATGAGGACACAGGCTGGGAGATATGGAGTGGCAACTGATGGAGACATACCTTTGGTTCAAGGCTCCCCCAGCTCTGTCCTCTCAGGCCCTCAGTCTCCTGGAAGGGCCCGCAAGGCCTCCTACCTGCCTGCTTTTGTTGGGCTCAGTCTGTTCCCTAATGTTCCACGCTCTGTCACACCAGGTCCCCTAGTGGCCTCTTGCCTAGGGCTCTTTCCACTTCTTTCTGATATGCTCTCCCCTGTATCAAGCCCCTACTGTGTGCCTTTGTTGCACTGAACATCACACAGACCCAGTATACCATCTAAAGCCACAGCTACCAGCCACATGTGGCTCCTGAGTATTGGAAATGTGACCACAGGGACAGGGGATAGAGGCGCTGACTCTTTCCCGTCACTTACTGACTTAGCATCAGTTTTGACAGTGGGAAGCTCTAGTAGCAGCCTGGGAACAGCCAGGGCCTGCTAGCTGACTTGTCAGCTGTGACCTCAATGAGATCAAAATGCAAATGGCATCTCTCCCCATGCAGAGCAGATGCTTGAGCGGTCACTAGACAGAAAACACACAGCACAGATCTCAGGCTCAGTGTGGGAAGAAGTAACTCCACTTAATTTATATTTTAGGTTTTATTTTATTTCTTTAAAGGCAGGGTCTCTGTAGCCCAGGTTAGCCTCCACTTGCAGCAATCCTTCTGCCTCTGCTTCCCACATGCTCAGACAACAGCTGTGAGCTTTCAGAACTCATTTTAGTCATGCTATCAAGGAGACATTTACCTGGGGCTCCTGCTGGGTCTAAATAAGCAAGGGGTTGATAGACACGCTGACCAGAATCTCCCAGTGAGGGACTGCGGGCACGGCACAGTGGCAATGCCCCTGCCTCGAATCCCTCAGTGGGAGCTGGGTGTGGTTCAATGGTAGTGATGTACATGAAGCCCTGGGTCCCACCTAACACAGCAAAAAGGAGAAAGAGCTAAGGAGATGGCCCAGTGGCTAAAATGCTTGCTGTCCAAGCATGAGTAACTAAGTTTGGGTCCTCAGCACCCATGTAAGAGTCGGGCACTGTGGTATGTGTCGTATGTGTCTGTGTCTCAGCTGTGGTGTGTGTCCATATCTCAGTGCTGTGGTAGGGCAGAGAAAAGCAGATCTCTGGGACTCTGACCAACCAATCTAGTAACATAGGGAGCTCCAGTTTCTGTAAGAGAAAATCTGTCTCAAAAAATAAAATAGAGCTGGGCAGTGGTGGTGCATGCCTTTAATCCCAGCACTTGGGAGGCAGAGGCAGGTGGATTTCTGAGTTTGAGGCCAGCCTGGTCTACAGAGTGAGTTCCAGGACAGCCAGGGCTACACAGAGAAACCCTGTCTTGAAAATAAATAAATAAATGAATAAATAAATAAATAAAATAGAGGAGTTAGAGAGATGGCTCAGCAATAAAGAGCACTTGGTGCTCTTGCAAAAGGACACAAATTTGGATTCCAGAACTCAAGTCAGGCAGACACTACCTCTTATAACTCAGCTACAAGGGATCCGTGCCCTCTTCTGGCATCCTGTACAAAACATGTGCTTGTGCAGGCACACACACACACACACACACAGACACACATGCATCTGTGAACACACATGCTTAAATAAAAATGTGAAAAGTAATAGAGGAAGATGCCAGTCTCCAGTCTTCACATGCACAGGTGAGCACAGCAGCACACATGTGCACACAGTGCCCACATCACATCTGGAAATACACACAACAGAGAAAAGAAAGAAAGAAGCAGAAGGAAGAAAGGAGGAGGAAGGTCCAGTGAGGAGGAAGGTCCAGTGAGGAGGAAGGTCCAGTAAACACTGCACAGATAGCATGAGCCTGGGGGCAGGCCTGGTTGAGGTGTGCTCTGCTCTGAGGCAGCTCCTAGCTTCTCTCTCTCCTCTTGCCCCCCATTTCTGGACTCAAGAGGGCTTACTGGCATTTGGAAAAGGAAGTAGGAAAAACAACTAAGAATGGCAGCTCACGGGCTGGAGAGATGGCTCAGAGGTTAAGAGCACTGACTGCTCTTCCAAAGGCCCTTTGTTCAAATCCCAGCAACCACATGGCTCACCACCATCTGTACAGCTACAGTGTACTCATATACATAAAATAAATAAATATATCTTTAAAAAAACAAAAGCAACAACAACAAAAAAGAATGGCAGTTCACTGTTGTTATTTCCCAACACTTGGGAGGTTGAGGCAGGAGGATTGCCATAAGTTGAAAGCCAGCTTGGGTTTGGAGAGGTGGCTCAGGGCTTAAAAGTGCATACTGCTCACCAGGAGGATTCAAGTTTAGCTCTGGACATCCACACTGGGCAGCTCACAATTGCCCATAGCTACAGACTGGGAAATCTGAGTCTTCTCACCTCTGTGGGCACCACACACACACACACACACACACACACACAGAAAATCAATAAATAAACCAGTCTTTGAAAAAAACCCAAAGGCTCCTCCTCCCCTCTCCCAGTTCCTCTTCAGAACAGATCCTTCCACATGGGGCAGCAATCTGCCTAGGTGGCATGCACTTAAAGCAGTTGCAGCTCCTCTGGGCTGTCTATCCCTGGGGCCTAGTCAGAGCTCAGAGCAGAGCACCTAGTCCTTGGTTCCTAGGCCCTGGTCCCTTCTTGGGGCTTCTGGTTCAGATCTTGTTGTTACCAGGATACTCTTGCTGGCTCAGCATTTGACCACTAATGTCCTCCTATCATGAGCCCTCACACTGGGATGTCCCACTCCCTAGTCTCTGTCCAATCAGAGGCCCCTGAGGGACCATAAAGCTCTCTGGGCTATGAGCATCTCCTGCTTCTTCTTCTTCTTCTTCTTCTTCTTCTTCTTCTTCTTCTTCTTCTTCTTCTTCTTCTTCTTCTTCTTCTTCTTCTTTTTTTGGTTTTTCAAGACAGGGTTTCTCTGTGTAGCCTTGGCTGTCCTGGAGCTCACTCTGTAGACCAGGCTGGCCTCAAACTCAGAAATCCACCTGCCTCTGCCTCCCAAGTGCTGGGATTAAAGGTGTGTGCCACCACTGCCTGGCTGTGCCTGAGATCTTGACTTCACACTAATTACATCTGGATGACCTTAGGCAACTCTCTTTATTCCTCTCCTCTTTTCTCTTCTCTTCTCTTCTCTTCTCTTCTCTTCTCTTCTCTTCTCTTCTCTTCTCTTCTCTTCGGTTCTCTGGTTCTTTGAAACTGGCTTTCTCTGTTTGCCCAGTCTGACCTGGAACTCCCTATATAGATTAGGCTGGCCTTGAACTCACAGAGGTCCTGCCTCCTGGGTGCTGGGATTAAAGGCACCCACCACCACCACCACCCCCCAGCTCAGCCACCTTGTTTCAGGGTCCTCATGTAACCTGGTCTAGCCTTGACCTCACCATGTAGCCAAGGATGACCATGTTCTGCATCCCACCAGAATCTCCATAGTGCCCTGCAACTGGAGTGCAGGGCCTGTGCCCTCAGCACTGAGCCGGGGCCCCAGGCTTATTCTGTCCTCCAGATCCACGTGAAGCTGTGAGAGATACCTTCCCATAAGGCATACTGCCACATAACCAACCCCATTATCTAGAACATTCCTAGGGCTGAATCTACTGACAATCCTTTAGCCCAGATTAAATCCTGGACAGTTTGCATCACATGACCCATAATCTAGAACAGATAATGGCTCACCTGTTCTTGTTTAGGAGGCTTAAAAATGGAATCACCTGTTGCCTCTGGGGCGTTGTAGGATGAGGCTCTGTCCTTTGCCCTATGGGATTCTGCTAATGGCCTCTGCCCACCACGCCTCACCCCTCCTGCAGACCTGACTCACCCACCCCAAGATCAAAGGTTTCCTAATTCCACTCTTCATTCATTCCTGGCCGTTGTCCTATGCCTGTCCCTGTTAATGTCAGCCTGTCCTGGAGCCCAGGACAAGCAAGATCTGAAGATGGACCACAGCAATCTGGGCTCTGTGGGCCGTTGCTCCCAATCCCATCCAAGAACCCTAAACAGCTGAGGTTTGAAATTCACAGTTACACCTCTAGCCCCAAGAAGCATTTGGCCAATAAAAGAGAGGGCAGAGGTTGCCAGGGAAGAGGAAGGGCAAAGCATATAGGCCCAGAGGTGGGCAGTAGGCACGGGTGGAGGAAAAAGCAAGAGGAAGCCCTGCTGTGTGATGAGGAGAGACACAAGGGGCTCAGATTGCTCAAATGCACTGAAAGAGGGCTGTGGGGAGCAGATGAGGGGGGCCCAGACCTACTTCCACCTCAAACCAGATCCATCCTGATTTCTATTACTTATTTTGGCTCAGGAAGCTCCTTCTGAACAAACCCCTTCTAAACCTTAAAACAGCTTTGGAGGCCATTGCCCTGGGTGCCTGAGAGCCATAGAAGGAAGATACATACTGTAGCAGGCAACACTGGTGCTTGGGGTTTAGAAATGAACCTTTCTAAAGTCTCTACAGAATTAAAAACTAGATGTGCAAAGGCACTGTGGCAGGGAAGGCTGGGGTGTGACCAGGGAACCTGAAGTCATGGGATGAATGGAATGTTGGTGAGGAGAGAGCCCGGGGTGGGGCCTGGAGGGGCCTGGCTGCTAGGGAGTCACAGCATGGCTGTCAGGATGGGTGAGGCAGCTCTGGGACCTCTGGGGTCAGGGAGTGGCTCTTGAGGGGGATGATGGGCCATGAGAAAGTCTGGCATAGGGAAGTCTGGTGTGGGGACTCACAGGCTGTAGAGACACAAGGGAAAGTGACGAGCGGGGCTGTGGGGACCACAGGAGGGGGAACCTAAGCTTTCATCCAGGGTGGCAATACTGAGGTGCAGAGAGAGCAGGTGACATTCCAGGGACTTGATGGCGCAACTGAGCGGAAGCTCAGAGAAGGGTGTCAGGTCGGGTGAGGGTTGCAGAGAGGCCCAGAGATCCTGGGAAGCTTGACTAGGTCACACAGCAATGGGTTTCTGGAATCCGAGTTACTCTTCTCCTCTCCACACCCTGGCTCTTGGCTGAAGCAGGGGTAGGGAGGACTTGGAACAGTACCGTATTCAAGTGAAGCAACCGGGGTGGGGACAGGGCTTAGCTGTCCCCCTCCTTCCAGCTCAGGGTACCAGAGGGTCATGGGAGGGCAGGGTGAGAGTGTAAGATACCAGGGCTAATGATGAAGTCAGCAGCTAACTATGAGATAGGAGAGAGCTCCATACCCTTTCTGGGTTTCTGCTTGTTCAGCTGAGAAGTGAAGCCAAGGAGTCGGGTATGGAAAGGCCCCAAAGATGCCAGGAGGTGGGGTTCTGTGACCAGGACACTTTCCAGCCCAGCCTCAGTTTCTCCATCTAGTAAGTGGGTACTCTGAGTGTCTGACTCATCTCCAGAAACAGAGGAACTATTCACATTGGCTACATGAGGAGAGAGGCTGGCCCTCATCTTTCCCAGCTCTCTTGGCGGCCAAGAGCCACGTTCCCTGTCTTTGAGCATCCCATGCTCCCTGGTGTCTCCCAGATGGAGTTGGCACACAAGAGATTCAGCTGATTCAGCAACCTTAGCCTTTTGCAGCTTCTCTGGACCAGGCTTCCTGTTCCCCTTACCCGATTTAGGTGAGCAAAGGCCCTGCCCCCTACCCCAAGACAGAAGAACCGGAGCAAGAGAGAGGCATCCCAATCACTGAATCCAATGAAGGTCCCTCCATGGCTAGTGCCTGTTCCCACCCACCCTGGCAAGCAAGCCATCTCACCTCATTTCGGAGACACTGTTCTCATACGAGCCCCACAGGGCCGGGGGCTGTGGCCCGTCCATGGCGGGCAGGGCAGGAGCTAGCCGGGCGTCGGGGCCAGGTGTGCAGCGTCTGCCGCGCCCGCCAGTGCCAGGTGCCTACCCAGGTCGGCCCAGGGGAGGGGCACAGCCGGTTCTCCCAGCTGCTGCCCACGCCTCCTGCCGGCGGCAGGGAGGGAGAGGCTGGTGCCCTCCCAGGGCGAGGGTGGAGGCTCCACACGACCAGAGTCCAGGGCCAGCAGTGGGGACTTCCGGCTGTACCCCGAGTGGCCACCGCAGCCTAGCCTGGCTCCCCGCCTCGGGGCAGCGGCTCACCCATTCCCTTCTTCTCTTCATTTTGAAAGTTTTGCCTAGCAGCTTCTGTCCCGGTGCCGGTGCCGCTGTGCTGTGCACTGGGCCATGCTGGGGAGGAGCAGGATCCAGAGACGGAGAGACAGGGATGCAGCGATACACAGACAATGAGATAGAGACAGAGAGATAGAAGCACATAGTGACAAGGAGAAACAGAGAGAGAGAAACAGAGAGAGGGACAGAGGCAGTGGGACACCCAGAGGCAGAGACACTTTTTTTTCCTTTTTCGAGACAAGGTTTCTCTGTGTAGCCCGCAATGTCCTGGAACTCACTCTGTAGAGCAGGCTGGCCTCGAACTCAGAAATCCACCTGCCTCTGCCTCCCAAGTGCTGGGATTAAAAGGCGTGCGCCACCACTGCCCAGCGAGACACTTGTTCTTTTTTTTTTCTCTTAAAGATTTATTTATTTATGTTATGTATATGAGTACACACTGTAGCTGTACAAAGAGTTGTGAGCCTTCATCTGATTGTTGGGAATTGACTTTTAGGAAGTCTGCTAGCTCCAGTCAACCCCACTCGCTCCAGCCCAAAGATTTTTATTTATTATATTAAATATAATAAATAAATCTGTAGCTGTCTTCAGACGCACCAGAAGAGGGCATCAGATCTCATTACAGGTGGTTGTGAGCCACCATGTGGTTGCTGGGATTTGAACTCAAGACCTTCAGCACAGCAGTCCATGCTCTTACCCACTGAGCCATCTCACCAGCCCCAAGACACTTTTTCTAAATGCTTTATTTATTACCTACCTCACAAGGACACCCCATGGGTGTCAGCTCTAGCTTCCCAAGGAAGTGATTAGAGTGTTGTAGGCCTGCTGATGGACAGAGACACCCACTGCCGAGTGACAGGGTATGAATGCGGGGACTAATTGACTCTCTGAGCAAGTGAAAGGTGCAGTGAGCAGATTTGGAGCTTACAAGATTGCTCCGTTCGGACTCCCGAGGGACATAGAGGAACATCTCAGGCAGTGACAGATGGGAGGATTGTTGATGGAGGCCACTATGCCGCAGACACAGTGGCGGTTGAGGGCACCTGGGCCCAGGGAAGACAGTAGCAGAGGAAGAGGCCCCACGCCACCTGGTTGGAGGAGCACCCCCTTCGAGCAATCTGCTTTGGTGCGAATACAATTTCTTCTCTTGAAGAGTTCAAGCCCCAAAGTCTTTTGTTGCTGGTATTAGGAGGCTGGAAACTTAATCTAACCACGAAGTATAGAGGGGTGGGGCTTGTGGGAAGTGATTAGGTCACTGAGGTGGAGATCCACTCCCCCCCATCCAGGTGGCTCTGGGAGAGGAAGACACATCAACAGGACAAAGAGCTCTGCACACACACCTGAAGTGAGAGATGCAGGCATGAAATTGCATGCATAAGTCTGTTTAGACCTGATCCTTCCAGATCTGGGAGCTCAAAACCAAACCAACTTTTTTTTTTTTTAACTGCCTGCCTCCAGTATTTTCTTATATTAATGGAAGCTGACTAATATCCACCCATCTAATCATTCATTCATCCATTCATAAATCCACCCACTCACACACACACCCATTCACCTGCTCATCTATTCCTCCCACTCATCATCTACCCTCCTACCCATCCACGAGTTCATCTATGCACACATCTGTCCATCTATGTATCCACTCATTCACCCATCCCTACCCATCTGTCCATCCATCAATATCCACACATTACATCCACACAAGCACCCACCCACTCATTCACTCACCCATCTACCCGTCCATTCATTCATCCATGACCCATCCATCCACCTACATATTGACATATTCATTCATATATCTTCCAACTTATTCATTCATTTGCTCACCCATACATTTACCCATCTGCCTTCTACCACTCCATCTATCTACCTATCCACCCAGCTCCCCATCCATCCAAACTTATTAACACTTTAATCCATCTACCCATCCATTCATCCATCTATCTACTCATCCACTAAGCCACTCACCCATCCACATAGCCACCTATTCATCCACCATTCATTCATACCATCCATGGATACACCCATCTATTCATTCATTTTATCAGTCCACCCGTGAATCCATCGGTGAAACTAACCCACCCACCTACACACCTCCTCACACAGATTCCCACCCATCTACCCACTCACCATCCATCTATCCATTGTCACTTCCATATATCCACCCACCCACCCATCCATACATCCATACATCCACTCATCATCCATTCATCCATCCATTCACCTATCCTTCTACCCATCTACCCACCCATCCACCCACCTACCTACATATCCACCCACCCTTCATATATCTATCTACTTGTCCATCCATCCATCCATCCATCCATCCATTTACCCATCCACTCATCCACCCATTTACCCACCCACCTATCCATTCATCTACCCATCCATCCACCCATTTACCCTTGATACATCCATCTTCTTGTCTATCCACCCATCCACTCACTGATCTATATATGCAGCTACCCACCAATGCATCCATTTATCCATCCACTCATCTACCTACCTTGATGCATCTCTCTACTCATGTGCCCACTCATCTATCCACCAATATACCTACCAAGCTCATTCATCCATTCATTCACTCAACCACCTATCAATAAATCTGTCCATCTATTCACTGACTTACCCACCTATCTATCCACCCAATTATTTTTTAACCAATGAATCTACCCACCTACCTAATCATCTATTCATTTATCAACCCATTCATCTGATAACCACATATTCTCATCCATCCATCTACCCATCCATATATCCATTCGCCATTCATTGTCCACCTATCTATTCACTTACATATCCACTCATTCACCTACCCACCCATGTACACACCTACCACTTCACTCACTCATTTACACACAGGTCTTCCATCAATTCATCCACTTATACATCATTCATCCATCCATCCACATATCCACTCTCCTGCCATCCATCCATCCTCCTTTCCATCTTTGCACTAATCCACCTAATCACAGATCTAGTCATTGATCTACCAGCATTCATTTAGATATTGATCTTTAATTTTTTTATGTGCATGGGTGTTCTGCCTGCATATATGTCTGAGCATCACATCTATGCCTGGTGCCCAAGGAAGCCAGAAGAAAGCATCAGATTCCTTGGGTCTAGGATTACAGGTGCCTGTGAACCATCGTGTGGGTGCTGGGAACTGAACCTGAGTCCTCTGGAAGAGCAATGAGTGCTCTTTACTGATGAGTTGTCTCTCCAGCCCTAGATATCTATCTTTCTTTTTTTAAAAAAAGATTTATTTTATTTATTATGTGTATGAGTACACTGTAGCTGTACAGATGGCCATGAGCCATCATGTGTATGGCTGCTGGGAATTGAACTCAGGACCTCTCTTTTGGCCCCGCTTGCTCCAGCCCTGGCTTGCTCCACCCTGCTCGCTCCAGCGTAATTCACTGCAGCTGTCTTCAGACACACCAGAAGAGGGCGTCCGATCTCATTACGGGTAGTTGTGAGCCACCATGTGGTTGCTGGGATCTGAACTCAGGGCCTTCAGAAGAGCAGTCAGTGCTCTTACCTGCTGAGCCATCTCGCCAGCCCTCTATCTTTTAATTTACCAGTTCAACCACCCACATGCAAACAGCTATCCATCCATCTCTACAACTTATCCATCTATCTATCTATCTATCTATCTACCTATCTATCTATCAACTCATCCCATCCACTTAATAACCCACCTATCTACCCAAATTGATCCGTCCCTTATTCAGGTACCTATCGTCCCCTCTAGCTCATCTTTGGGGAGGCCCACAGCAAGTCAGATAAGTAGACATAGCTTTGGGCCAATCTGAATATTTAAACCTGGAACCCAAGTTCATGCATCTAAGAAAGTAAAAACATTCAATTGTACTCCTTTAAAGTAACTTAAATAGTAGAATGCCTTGGTGAGATCACATGCCAATTAAACCACTGAAAATTGGGCACTGGAATTGAAAATACAAGACTTGTCGAATACCTGGATAAATTTGGTATGGATTAAATAAATTACATTTCCAAAATTAACTTCACCCATCTTTTTTCAATTTTCAGGAATACTTTTTAATGATTTTTATTTTATCTTTAAGTTCTATGTGTATGTATATGTCCAGTGTTCCATATGTGCAGAAGAGAGCATTAGACCCGCTAGAACTGCAGTCAAATGGTGAGCTGCTACACACTGGTGCTAGGGACTAATGCCCAGTCCTCAGTGAGAGCAGTCTGGGCTCCTAACTGCTGAGCCTTTTCTCCAACTTAACTTCTCTTTAAGAAAGATGATGTGGTGGTGCTGCTGAGACAGCTTACTGGTTAATGCACGGACAGCTAGGTATGGTGGTATGCACCTTCAATCTAGCATTCAGAAGGCAGAGATAGGTGGATCACTGTGAGTTTGAGATCAGCCTGTCTACTGGCTATGTAGACAGTTCCAGGACTACACACAGAAACCCTGTATTAAAAAAGGAAGAAGAGCTGGGCAGTGGTGGCACACGCCTTTAATCCCTGTGCTTGGGAGGCAGAGGTAGGCGGATTTCTGAGTTGGAGGCCAGCCTGGTCTACAGAGTGAGTTCCAGGACAGCCAGGGCTATACAGAAAAACCCCATCTTGAAAAAAAAAACAGAACAAAACAAAACAAAAAGAAGAAGGAAGGAAGGAGGGAAGGAAGGAAGGAAAGAAGGAAGGAAGAAGGGAAGGAAAGAAGGAAGGAAGGAAGGAAAGAAGGAAGGAAGGAAGGAAGAAGGGAGGG
>NW_022196904.1:37305735-37306504 GCF_008632895.1 Mastomys coucha
GGAAAGAAGGAAGGAAGGAAGGAAGGAAGGAAGGAAGGAAGGGAGGGAGGAAGGGAGGGAGGGAGGAAGGGAGGGAGGGAGGGAAGCAGGCACTTACTGGACTTGCAGAGGACCTGAGTTCAGGTCTCAACACCTGCCAGGTGGCTCACAACCACCTTTAACTCCAGCTCCAGAGGATCTGATGCCCTCTTCTGGTCTCCAGAGGCAAGCACAAACATGCCCAAAGCTACACAAATACAACTAACAAAGCCTAAAAATAAAATAATTTTTAAAAGGAATGAGAAACATTTCTTTTAAATCACATTTGTGATTTCACACTTCCGAAGGCTGGAGTGGGAGGCTCTTAACTTTGAAGTCAGTCTTGGCTGTACAGACCGAGGCTCTGTCTCAAAAAGGGTCCCAAAACTAAGTGTTACAGGATGAGGAGCTGAAGAAAAATGGCTCAGCGGTTAAAAGCACTAGCTGCTCTTGAAGAGGGCCCACTTCTGAGCACAACCACAGCAGCTCTAGTTCCAGGGACTCCCATGTTCTCTTCACATCTCTGAGGGTGCCAGGCACGTCTGGGGTACACAAACTCAAATGTAGGTAAAATACTCACATATAGAAAATAAAATAAAAAATTTTCATGACAGGGTTTCTTTGTGTAGCCTTGGCTGTCCTAGGACTCGCTCGGCAGACCAGACTGGCCTCAAACTCACAGAGATCCTCCTGCCTCTGCCTTGGAGTCATGGCTTTAAAGGTGTGGGCCACAACCGTCCAGCTAATAAAT
>NW_022196904.1:37306514-37334064 GCF_008632895.1 Mastomys coucha
TGGGCAAACATGGAGACCTGAATTTGGACCCTCAAAACCCAGGTAAAAAGTCAGGGTTCATGTTGTCTACCTGTAGCCCCAGCACAGAGACAAGACGCTGGGGCTTGCTGATTAGCCAGCCAAGGCTTACCTGTAAGCCCCAAGTCACAGCGACAGAGACTCTGTCTACAAACAAAGGTGGATGTTCCTGAGCAAAGGCAGCTGAAGTTCACTCTTTCTCTACATGAAGCTGTCCACACAGGCGACCACACCACACACGAACACACATACACACATACACATACACAACACACACAAACACACACACAACACACACACACATACACAGCACACACGAACAAACACACACAACACACACGAACACACACACACACATACCCACAACACACACCCACAACACACATGAACACACACACACCCATATACCCCCACACACATAACACAACACACACACACACACACAGAGTTGCAGATAGGGTTGACTGCTGGCTCTACATGAACCTGTCCACACAGGTGAACACACACACGCGCACACACACATGCATAAGTGAGTGTGAACATTGGAGATGGCTAGGTAGATGAATGATTGGATAGTTGAGTAGAAGGATAGTGGTGGATGCCAAGTGCTCACCTTGTCTGTGCTCTGTCTATCGGCTGTGGGTGGTATCAGTGTGTAGACAGCCACCCTATAGAGGGAAACTGCAAGCAGGCTGGCTTAGCAGAGTGAGACCTGAGGAGATGGACCTGCTGAGGCAAAGGCTGGAGACATGCTGGGAGTGGGTATCCCTCCAGCCACAGAGGGGAGCCTGGAGGAGGGATGTCATCCCGGACCCTGGGTGGGGACATCTGGAGACATATCCATCCCTAGTGACACACACAGGGGATGGCAGCCCTGACCCAGAACTCAGTGTCATTTCTTAACCTCCTCTAGTTGAGCCATCAGACCCTTCCCCCAGCACTGCATTGTGCCACTTTGCTGATGGAGTTCACACGTGGGAGAGGGAGGTCACTGGGTCATGAGGTCATGTATCCAAAGAATCAGGCCATTGTCACCTTCAAAGAGCCCAGCCTTTCCATTAAAATCCAGTAATTGCCAAAAATACCAGGAGAGCTCAGTCTGTGAGAGGCAGGGCTCCCCAGAGGGCGAGGCTGGGGCCCCAATCCTGAGTCAGGGAGGAGGAACCTGAATGGGGTGTGTTGGGGGGACAGGGCAGGGATGAGTCTGGGTGCTGGATCTGAGATGCAGCTGGAGCTCTAGGACCCAGATGAGAAAGCACATGTAACACCCCAATCCTGGAAATGGATGAGAAAAGCCAAATTCCAGGAGGGGGAATTTCACTGTCTCCACAGCTACTGTACAGTCCCTCTTGAGAGGAAATGACAACCTCGCATTCATCCGGTGGGGTAAGAGGCAGGCAGCTGACACCCCAAGTTGGCCCTCCCTACCTCATCCTCCTGTCCCTCCTCTAATCAGCCAGTCCATCTTGGGGTGGGTGGGTGCTGTGGTAGAAACCCCACCTGCTCTCCACCCTGATTGCTCCATACTGCTCACACCCAGCCTTGCTTCCCTGAGCATCAAGGCATAGGGCTCAAGACCACATAGATCCACACCTGTCACTTCTCAAGAGGGTTGGCCTGGCCCGGGGCTGGTGGACACTAAGAGACATGCTCACTCAGAGCAAGAGAACCTGGGTTGGATTAGTACCTGGCCAGAGGAGATAGGTAGAGGCAGGCAGGTAAGCAGAGAGCAGGAGAGGTAAGGATGCCCAGGGATTAACTGGGAAGTGAGTGTATGAGCCAGAGCATGGGGCCTGGGTCTAGTCTGAGGGAGGAAGTCTGGGGTTTGGACTCCGGAATCTGATCAGGAAAGTCCAGGTCTGGATCCATAAGCCTGAGGGAGAGGAATTTCCTGTGTACCAGAGGTGAGACAAGCTCAGCCTGTTCCAGATGTAGGTGTGACATTTTCGGTGGGGGTTGGGGGGAGGGGTGTCTTGGGACAAGTGATCAAGGTGCTAACTCTCCCTCCACTCCATGGGCCAGGTATTGTCTTAGTACCATTCTTGCCTCTCCCTCGCCCAGTCTTCTGCCAAATGCAGGGACCAGCCAAACCCGCCCTGCCAGTTAGGCACCCCTTTCCCCATGTCCCCCTCCCCGTGTCCCTCTCCCCTCCCCCTCCCTCTCCTCTCCTTTCCCTGCAGTATCTCCAGAAAAGCCCAGCCCAAAAGAAAAGGGTGCGTAGGCGACTCAAGTGGGAGAACAGGACGCCCCAATTCCTGGCTCAGCCTTTCACCTCCTGCCTCCTGGGCTACCCATCCCTGCCCACCTCCGCCTTCAGCACCCCCTTCTTCCTTAGCCCTTGGTTCCCCCTCCCTCCTTCTCCCTGTTCACTGTGCACTGAGTGTATGCTCTGCAGAGCACCTGCTATGTGCTTGGCTCAGGGCTCTTGGACAGACCGGGAGAAGAAATGATTATGAATTGGACAATGACTCAGAAAGAATGAGACAGGAGGATCCCTGCAAATTCCAGCCAACCCTAGGTTACTTAGTAAATTCCATACCAGGCAAAGCTCTGGAGTAGGACTTGGTCTCAAAAGTTCAAAAGCTTCCAGCTAGAAGTTAGAGGCAGAAGGATCAGAAGTTCAAGGTCATTCTCTGCTCCATAAAGTTGTAGGTCTGCCTGAGCTACATGAGAACCTACTTTAAAATAAAATCCCTACCAGTGAGGCAGGAGAGATGACTCCACAGTTAAAAGCAGGTATTGCTCTTACAGAGGAGCCAGGTTCAGTCCCCAGCATCTATGCAAGGTGTCTCTTAACTACCCGTGACTCCAGCCCCAAGAGTCTGGTGCCCTCTTCTGGTCTCTTAAACACCTGCACCTGGTATGTGCACCTACCCAACACAGACGCAAGTAAACAAACAAAAACAAAAACAAACAAACAAAAAACAGGGGCTGGTGAGATGGCTCAGCAGGTAAGAGCACCGATTGCTCTTCCAAAGGTCCTGAGTTCAAATCCCAACTACCACATGGTGGCTCACAACCACAACCGTAATGAGATCATACGCCCTCTTCTGGTGCGTCTGAAGACAGCTACAGTGTACCTATAATAAATAAATCTAAAAAAAAAAAAAAAAAAAACCTCACTAAATTTAAATTTCTCCTGTTACAGCAGCTACACATTATTGATATGATGGTGATAAAGAAAAATGACACCTGACAATCACACAAATTGACATCATCCTCCAATAGTGGAGGAAGACATGGGGCATATGGTGGGCTGGTCTGTGCACCTGGACAGTGCACAGGTAGGGGCATCTGGGAAAAAGTAGCCTTTGGAGTCAGAGCATAGACTATGGCTGGCTAGAGACATGCTACAAGCATAGGGAAGGGGCCAGTGTGGAGGGCCTGTGGTCAGAGGGACCCAGAGACCTGAAGGAAAGTGGGTGTTGGTGTGGCTGTGACCAAGTACAAATGGAGAATCTGTGTGTCCATACAGAGCTGTGTGTCAGTTATAAATGACATCCATTTCTCAAATGAAAAAAAGAAAAGTGAAGGTTTTATTTTTGCTGGGTTTCACATGTCTTGTAATGCAGATAGGGAGGATCTCTGCAAGTTCAAGGCGAGCCAGGTTACAGTGAGCTCCTTAATTATAATTTTAGAAAGACATTTTTCTTTTCTTTCCTTTTTTTTTTTTTTTAAAGATCTATTTATTTTATGTATCTGAGTGCTCTATCTGCATGTACACCTACATACCAGAAAGGGGCATCAGATCACAGTATAGATGGTTGTGAGCCACCATGTGGTTGCTGGGAATTGAACTTAGGACCTCTGGAAGAACAGACAGTGTGCTCATAACCATGAACCATCTCTCCAGCCCCCATTTTTATATTCTAAGTTATGCATGTGTGTGTGTGTGTGTGTGTGTGTGTGTGCGCGCGCGCGCGCGCGCGGGTGCGCGTGAGTGCCTTCGGAAACCAGAAGCCAGTGGTTGTCTGGTCCCTGGACCTGGAGTTACAGACCAGTGTGAAACATGGGTGCTAGGAACCAAGCTTGGGACATCTGCAAGAGAAATACACAATGCATGCTCTTATCCACTAAGCCATCTCCCCAAATCCTGTAATAATAAATAATATTATTAGTGCATCAGTGATGCTTGGAGGAGCATGCCTGTGACTGGAGCACCTGAGCTGAGGCCAGGAAATCTTAAGATCAAGGCTGGCCTGGCGTCTGCAAACAGGACCTTGACTCAAGATGGAAAACGCAACGTGTTTGTAGGTCTGTAGCTTGTGACTGAAAATACTGAATCATGGGGGAAAATAAGGCAGGTGGAAGATGGGGGCTTCCGGAGCTGGGGGCAGCTACATTCCCAATAAAAACCAAGAGGGGGGACCGGGACCCAGGGGGCGGCAAGCACTTGCTGCTCTGGAGGACTGGAGTTTGATCCCCAGCATCCATAACCTAGTGTTCACACCCACCTGGAATTCTAGCTCCAGGGGATCTGACACTCTTCTAGCCTCTTATGCACTTGTGCACAGAGGCATACCCCCATGCAGATGGACACATAAACAAATGACATCATGATATCTCTAAAAGTCACCAACTTTTCAGGTAGTGAGGAAGGAAATGGGGCAGGATGGGGTAGCTCAAGAAGGCAGAGTACCAGGGGGAGACAGGATTGTAAGGCCAACCCCCACTGCAGGCAGAACAGAGCGCAGTCAACCCCCGTCCAGCTCCTTTCTCTCTATCTCAGATGCCCACTTTGTCCCTGCAGAGGGAAACTGAAAGTTTGCCTGAGTCCAGGCTGGCACTGGCATAGGGACACATACCCAGGAACACAGCTCCCTGTCACTACAACAAAATGCTCGGGTCCATTGGTCAAACACAATTGGGACATTCTCCTCATTCAGTCCTGGCCAAGGGACCAAGATAGCTACTTATTAACTGCCTGGAAGCTCTCCTGAGCCCTCCACCCCCACCTCTACCCCTAGTTCACAGAGGCAGACAAAGGTGCCACCTGCCTATATTTTAGCTGGTGTCAGGCTGTTCTAGTCCTCCAATGAGAGCAATGGATTGTGTGTAAGGCAAAAATGTTGACTTGTTCCTGACAGGTGAGGTTGCTTCTTGCCTGGAAAGCCCTTCTGCTCCTAAGGCAGGCTGTACAGTCCCTATGGCCTCTTCTACATGTCTTCAAGACCTGGCCCTTTCTGGAGATGAACATTACATCTTGGCACCTTGAACCCAAGGGTCCTGTGACCCTTAGGATTCAGTGGAAGTAATAAAAAGTCAGGGCTGGGCTATGAAGCACATGCCTGTAATCTCAACACAGAAGTCAGAGGTGGGAGGATTAATGAGTTCAGCATCAACCTCTCCTACGAAGTAAGTTTGAGGTTATTATGGACAATGTGATGCCAAGCCAAGCCTTGTTCTCTGAGGACCAGTCTTACTACTCAGTCTCCATGATCTGAAGAAACCCAAGAAATCCCTGAGAGAGGAAGCTCTCAGGGAGAGGAGTGAAGCCCCACCCAAGCCCTGGAGCTGTGAACCAAGGATGAATGGGTTCCCCAGCTCTCAGGGGACTCAGAGGTGCCAGAGATGAGCTGTATCCACTGAGCTCCGCCCAGACCACAGGTGAAGGAGCACGCCTACTTAGCACCAAAGCGCAACCACAAAGGCCTCGGCCCCAGTCGTGTGACAAACACCAGAGACTCTCTATTCTGGACTCTCTCACTGTAATCACCGGGCCTCTGATAATTCCAGTCCTGTCCTGGCTGCTGCAGATATTTGAGATCCTGCTTAGCCTCATCCTTATTTCAAAACAGAAGTCTGCAGAGGAGTTTGTTCGTGTTTAGAAGTGTATAGACATTCAAACACTAAAAAAAGCATGTCTTGTATGGGTTTTGGTAATTGGGTTTCCTGAGGCTTCTTTTTTAATTTGGCAAAATGTTTATATTTATTAAGTGTTGCAGTGTTGGATGTGGAACCCAAGGTTTTAGGCAAGTCATCTCCTGCTGAGCCACGTGCCCAACTGGCAGGACAGCTCTGGGAAGGGTTTTAAATGGTGTATGGCATTGGATATGGTGGTACACAGCTTTAATCCCAGCACTTGGGAGGCAGAGACAAGAAGATCTCTGAGTTGAGGCCAGCCTGGTCTACCTTGTGGAGCAAGTTCCAAGGCAGTCAGGGTTCCACAGAAAAACAAATAAACAAACAAACAAACATGATGTATGGCCCAGTGGTACGTGCTTCCCTAGTATGCAGGAGGTCCTGAGTTCCACTGCAGCATTAAAAAGCAAATAAAGGGGCTGGTGAGATGGCTCAGTGGGTAAGAGCACTGACTACTCTTCCTAAGGTCCTGAGTTCAAATCCCAGCAACCACATGGTGGCTCACAACCACCCGTAATGAGCTCTGATGACCTCTTTTGGTGTGTCAGAAGACAGCTACAGTGTACTTATGTATAATAATAAATACATCTTTATTTAAAAAAGAAAAAGCAAAAAAGAGGGCTGGAGAAACAGTTCAGTTAAGAGTACTGGCTGCTCTTCCAGATGACGTGGGTTCAGTTCCCAGTACCACATGGCAGCTCACAACTGTCTGCAATTCAAGTTCCAGGGAATCTGGTACCCTCACACAGACATAAATGCAGGAAAAACACCAATGCATATAAAGTAAAAAAATTTTTAAAAAATTCTTAAAAAAAAAGCATATAAAGATAATCCCCAAACTCAGGAGGCAGATCTCTGCAAGTTTGTTTTTTTTTTTTAAAGATTTATATGTATGTATATATACGGATTTTCGAGACAGGGTTTCTCTGTATAGCCCTGGCTAACCTGGAACTCACTCTGTAGACCAGGCTGGCCTCGAACTCAGAAGTCTGCCTGTCTCTGCTTCTCAAGTGCTGGGATTAAAGGCATGCGCCACCACTGCCCGAGATCTCTGCAAGTTTAAGGCATCTGCCAGGGCTACACAGAGGAAACCCTGTCTCAAAAATAAATAAATAAACAAATACATACATACATCTCAAAAATAAATAAACAAATACACATACACACACACACACACACAAAATCAACAAAAGAAATAAACAGGGACTCACTTTGTAGCCCAGGCCACCTTCAAACTTGTAGCATCCTCCCTGCCTCGGCTTCCTGAGTGTTGGAACTACAGCTGTGAGCCAGTGTCCTAGCTGCATTTTCTACCTCTTACAGTGGCACCCATTCACTGAATCATCTGCTTGGGGTTGGCTGCAGGCTGCTTAATTTCTGTGATCACTGGAACCCCTGCCTGGAAGCTGTTACTTTCATTTCACAGATGACATAAAACTGAGAGATCCTAGGGACAGGAAGGGGGTGAGTGGGGATGGGGGATGGCCCAGGGAGGGTCTGGGAATTGGGGAGCAGGGGGAAAAACTGGGCACAGGGGGAAGGCATGGGGAGGGGGTGAGGGCCACAGGGCCGTAGTGGGGGTGGGATAGGGGAATGGGGACAGGGAGGTGGTGTGCTGGGACAGGTGGATGACCTCCATACATGTGTTGTGAGGCTGGGCAGAAGCCTAGGATGGTGCAGAGGTATCCTGCCTGCCTAGAACAACCGTTCAGGTCATGGGAACCCAACCAACATCTGCCCATCACCATCAGAAGACTTTGAACCACTGGTAGAACATTTGGTCAGAACACACAAGATCCTAGGTTCAATTTCTAATCATGGGGAAGAGAGAGACCTTTAGCCGGCAGTGTGCAGCAGGTCACTCCCCAGCTGTCACCTAAGAAATGATGGCATCATAAACGGTGATTGCCTGGGGTTGGAGAAGTTTGTTCGGGGCCAATAAAGAGGTAGCCAAGTCTTAGGGTCTTCCTGGTGTTCCACACTCCCCCATCTAGCGTTCTGAGGATGCTCCTCAGAGAAAGACAGTGGCTGGAAGAGCGGGCCAGGGTTTAGCTTCTTCCTTCCCGCCCTCCTCTTTACTGACCCAGTAGAGCTGTCAGTTGAGCTAGGCTCAAACTTCCTATGAAGTGCTCCTCTTGGGTCCACCTCACACATGCTAGGATTGCAGGTGTGACTATTGTAACAAGCTTTGTTGGGGTTTATTTTTGTTGTTGTTGTTTTTGTTTTTTCGAGACAGGGTTTCTCTGTGTAGCCCCATCTGTCCTGGAACTCACTCTGTAGACCAGGCTGGCCTTGAACTCAGAAATCCACCTGCTTCTGCCACCCAAGTGCTGGGACTAAAGGCGTGCGCCACCACCGCCTGGCTTATTTTGTTTTTTGAGAGGGACTACCAGCAAGTTCTTGGCTGGCCTAGAACTTGCTAAATAAACTAGGCTGGTCTTGAACTCAGAGATCTGCCAGTTTCTGCCTCTCTAGTGCTAGGGTTAAAAGTGTGCACCACCATACCCTCCAATGCCTCCCCCCGCAATGCCCATGGTTTTGCTTGCTTGCTTGCTTGCTCTTTTTTTTTTTTTTTTGAGACAGAGTCTTACTATATAGCTCTAGTTGATCTAGAACTTACTATTTAGACCAAACTGACCTCAAATTCATGAGGCTATCTCTGCCTCTTGAGTGCTGGGATCAAAGGTATATGTCAGCATGCAGGGTCTCACTCCTAGCTTATTTGTTTGTTTGTTTTTTGAGACAGGGTTTCTTTGTGTAGCTTTGGCTGTCCCAGAACTCTGTAGACCAGGCTGACCTCGAACTCACAGAAATCCTCCTGCTTTCTGCCTCCCTGCTGGGATTAAAGGACTGTGTCATCACACCCTGGCATATTGGTTGATTAATTGATTGATTGATTGATTGCTGTTCTAGTGGTAAAACCAAGACTTTCTATATGCTGGGTAAGCACTCTACCAAGTGAGCTACAGCCCAATCTGGCTGCTAGATCTCAAATGTTAGTATGGTCACGAAAAATCAGTTTATGTTAGTTTGTGGATTTATTTATTTTGTGTGAATGCACCATGGGCTCATGGGAATGCACAAGTGCTGTGACTTGCTTGTGAACTTATTTTCTCCTTCCACCATCTGGCTTCCAGAGATTGAGTTCAGCTCGGCAGATTTGGTGGCAAGTACCTACTGAGCTTCTTTTCTCCTGGTCACAGAAAATGAGTTTAGAAGACTCTGAAGTGGCTGTGGTACACATTTGTAATCTCCGCACTCAGGAGGTGGGAACAAGAGGATCAGCAGTTCATGGTCATCCTTAGCTGGACGCAGGATCAAAGCCAGCCTGAGCTACATGAGATCCTGCTTGGATCATCAACCTAGGTCATGCTATGTCTTTGATGGAAATTTGGGGTTCAAGTCCTGGAGCCACATCCAGAGTATCCTGATCCTTGGGACAGGGTGGTGTCTCTATCAAAACTTGAGGGTTCTACATGTTAGTGTGAAGACAAAAGGCAAGAGCAGGACAGATTCCATCTGGTCCTCAAAACTCTATTTTAAGCTGCTAACCTTGGGAAAGGCTACTGTCTCCTGTCCTTGGAGGAAGCAGAAAATTAATGTGCTTGGAGTGATAAGTTCCCCATCCTTGAGTGCTGGGAAAGAGACCACCTAGTGTGTCTAAAATAGACATAACAGCTGTGACCAGCTTGCAACAACAGGAAATGACTGGCCCCGATAACAAAATGAGTTACTCCTTGCCAGGTCAAAGTCGCTCCTTTCCAGATGCATGATCTCTCCTTGCTGTCTGAACAAATGTTATCAGTTGGAAGGTTAACATTCCTTTACCCCTTTTACCCCAGTCGTGTAACGCCAAGGCTTGAAAGCCCCTGCTTGTGCATTTTCCCTACATAAGCCGTAAGCCTCTAGACCCAAGCGTCTCATTCCTAACCTGTTGCTCAGTGAGGATTGCGGCCCTAGTCCGAAATCAAATAAAAGGCCCTCATGTGCTTGCATCGGAGTTGTGGTCCTTGGTGGTCTTGTGAACTGGGCATAACATTAGCTTGGTAGATTCTGGTCCTCTCTCTCTGTACCCACACCCACAGAACTTTATGCTTGTGGGGTATCCCTGTGAGATGCTGGGCTTGGCTCACAGGATATGCTCTAAGCAGGAGACAAGGAGAAGCTGGATACAGCATGTGTGCACGGAGGCTGCTCTTTAGAACTTTCTTCCTGGGGTTCTAGTGGCTGCATTAAGACACAAGGACAGACATCACTGACACCTGTGCCAGGTTACTCACTGGGTGAGCAAAAGGTCATCTTGGTCACTCTACCTCTGCCCACCCCAACTCCACCCTGACCAGAGATACGTGATGAAATGAGGCCAGGGAAGAAACACCTTGTAGATCCTGGTCTGCACAGGTGTCCCAGGAGTGATGAGTCACCACTATGTAAGCCACTACATTCGGGACACTGTCAGAGATTCCTTGGCAGGCCTGTGGGTCCAGTTTGGAAACACGATTGCCAGAACTTGGAAATCAGATGAGTACTGTATTACATACAAATACCTGTTAGCCAGGTCTGAGATACTTTTGCAATGACGTAAACATCCGCATGTACTGTGGAGAGGCCTCTGGCCCGACATGGCTCTTGAAATGTAGGGAGGGCAATGGAGGGACTGAAGTTCATCTCGTCTTCATTACTTTTTTTTTATATTTATTTATTTATTTTATTTATGAGTACACTGTTGCTGGTGTGTGTGATAAGCCAGAAGGGGGCGGTGGATCCCTTTACAGATGGTTGTGAGCCACCATGCAGTTTCTGGGAATTGAACTCAGGACCTCTGGAAGAGCAGTCACTGCTCTTAACCACTGAGCCATCTCTCTAGCTCTCATCTTCATTACTTTATTATTTATATATTTATGTATTTCTTTATTTTGGTGTACGTATAGTATATGGCTATGTGTGTGGTGGTTGTGTATATGCACATGTATGTACAGGTGTGCTGATCTGTGTGTGCTTGTGTAGAAGACAGATGTCTCTCTCTCTCTCTCTCTTTCTCTCACACACACACACACACACACACACACACACACACGATCTCTCCTTCTTCACTGGGTTTCTAGGATTGAATTAGGGCCACCAGGCTTGGTGGCAAGTGCCTAGATCACTGGGCCATCTCTCCTGACTCTCATTATTTTTTGAGACAGGCTTTCCCTCTGAATCTAGACAAGTGCTTGTCATTTCAGCTTGGTTGTGTGGCCAGGGATCTTTTGGAACCTGCCTTTCCACCTTTCAGCAATGGAGTTAAAGGTCACCATGGCCAGCTTTTACAAAGGTACAAATGACCAGATCTCAGACACTCATGTGTTCAGCAAGTGCTTCACCCACAGGGCCACTGCCCAGTCCCTCATCTGAAGTACTTTAAGTTTAAAGACAGATCTGGGAGATAAAGTCAGGTGAACAGACCTCAGCTCCCGAGTCCAGAGCCACAGGTTGTGAACTCAGTGTGCTGGGAGGAGGGGGGAGCATTGGGAGCCCCTGCTCACTGCAGCTCTGCTCTCCAGAAGCATCCACAGGACAGCCTAGGCACCCTGCGGGGGTGGAAGGAGGTAGAAACAAATACAAAAACCGTGAAGGACAGGCGCAACAGAGCACTATTCAGCCCTGAAACAAACAGGAAATGCTGTCATCTGCAGCAAGGTGGCACAGCCCAGGGGCCATCGTTGTGATGCGTGGGATAAGCCAGGTATAAGAGGCAAGCATGACCTCACAGACGCGCTCGCTGTGAAGAGCTGCTCGGGCTGCGGTGGGTGTGAGCAGCGGCAGCCAGCCAACAGGAGGAGCAGGTTTGGGTGCGCTGTGGAGGATGGCCCCTCCCCCCTGAGGGACCCATGCTGGTATAGTATAGAATAGAGTTTATTTAGGGCATGGGGAGGGGAGTTAAGAGGGTAGCAGAGGCAGAGAAAGGCAGAGAGAAGGAGGGAGTAGAGAAGTAGGGGCAGGCCATGACCACGTGGAGAGAGGGGGGAAGGGAATGGAGAGAAAGGGGGAGCAAGGGGGGAAGAGACAAGGGAGAGAAGCAGGAGTAAGAGAGAGAGGAGGGGGCAAGCGGCCCCTTTTATAGGGCCAGGCCTACCTGGCCATTGCCAGGTAACCATGGGAAGGAGCATACCTGGCTGCTGCCAGGTATCTGTGGGGGTGGAGTTTATACAGAATGCTAACACTCCCCCGTTTTGATTTAGTTAAGAAAGAAAAAATTAGAAAAAGATGATGGCGGGCTGGAGAGATGGCTCAGTGGGTAAGAGCACTGACTGCTCTTCCAAAGGTCCTGAGTTCGGATCCCAGCAACCACATGGTGGCTCACAACCACCCGTAATGAGATCTGACGCCCTCTTCTGGTGCGTCTGAAGACAGCTACAGTGTACTTAATTATAATAATAAATAAATCTTTGGGCCAGAGTGAGCAGGGACTGAGTGAGCCGGGCTGAGCGAGCTGACGGGAGCGAGCAGAGGTCCTAAAAAAGTTAACTCCCAACAACCAGATGAAGGCTCACAACTATCTGTACAGCTATACTGTGTACTCATATACATAAATAAATAAATCTTTAAAAAAAAAAAGAAAAAGATGATGGCAAAGCAGGAATAGGGTCGTCGTGATATCTGGCTGCTTCATGCTGACATTGGGGCGACGTGTCTCTGGGGAACGTAGAGGAATGGGTATGGGGGTGTTCGTCCAGTCTTAGGAGAGTTGGCTGTCTCCTTGCTGTCCAGGGCCTGTGGAGCCATCTGAGGATAGGTCAGAAGGAACAGGTCCAGTAAGAAGCGTCTGTGACAGGAGATGGAGCATCTGAAGGTGGCTTCTCTGGAGCTGTCCTGGGTGTAGCAAGCGCCTGGACTTGACAAGATGTTGAAACACATTATTATAGGTAGAGAATAAGATTAAGTACATTTGGGAGAAGTACATTTTCTTAAGATGTACATTTGAAACCCAGAGGAATCCCACCCTCTGGAATAGGTAGTAAGTGGGGTCTTTGGACAGATGTACTTACCTGGATGGAGCCTATTTGGTCCATGAGAGGAGGATCTGAGTGGACTTTCTGTAGCTTATAAGTTTATAAAAGAAATAACATGAATTAGCAACATGAGCAGTCTTTAAGATGAGCCTTTTGTGGACCAGAAAGAACAAGATTAACAAGCTGGATCGTATAGTGGAATGTTTTATTAGAGTTAGGCAAATTTTATAGGAACTCAGATAATATTAGGACAGTGGCATAGCAAGAAGAGGAAATATGAAGCATTTAATTAATGGAAATACAGTTTAGGTAAGGAGATAACAGATTATATCTGTGAGAGCTTTCTTCTACTGTCAATGTAGTCAGAAGTCTGAGGAATAAACAAAAATCTAGTAGTTATATACCAGTTATATATTATTTAAAAACTGACAGAGTCCACTAGCCAATAGTTCTCTGTGGTCTCTATGGTATCAATGGCAACTTGGACTGTCAGTCTGGCTTCCAAGCACAAGATGCAGAGTTTGCCGAGTGGTAGTGGTGCACGCCTTTAATCCCAGCACTTGGGAGGCAGAGGCAGGTGGATTTCTGAGTTCAAGGCCAGCCTGGTCTACAGAGTGAGTTCCAGGACAGCCAGGGCTACACAGAGAAACCCTGTCTCAAAACACCAAAAAAAAAAAAAAAAAAAAAAAAAAAAAAAAGAAAGCTGGCAGCAGTGGCATAAAATCATAGTGACGGAAAATGAGTTTGTCCAGTTCAGGCCTGTGACACAAACTGAACACACAGGCCTTGAGAACAAGGCAGGGGTGTGGGAGTGTGGACAGGTAAATGCTTGGGCATAGGGAAGTTTTCCCATTTACCAGACTGCTGGCAGTATGTGTGAAGATCCCTCAAAATAGTTGGATCTAGGGTGTTATTAAATGGCCATTTTGAACTCCCGTCTAGTTGATACTTAATCCAGATCTTTTTTTGTTTTTCGAGACAGGGTTTCTCTGTATAGCCCTGGCTGTCCTGGAACTCACTCTGTAGACCAGGCTGGCCTTGAACTCAGAAATCTGCCTGCCTCTGCCTCCCTTAATCCAGATCTTAATTGCAGAGATATGTTAATTTTGATGCCTTCAAGTCAGGTGTTAGCTTCAAAGATTTGAGATTTTCCAGGAGACATCCCAGTGGGGTGCCTGGAGGGACAGTCAAAGACATTCTGACACCCATTGGCAGGTAGTTGGAATATTCGTACCAGCGTCCTGAGAACAGTCCAAAAACCAAAAAGAAATCAGCCAGGCTGATGGCCCAAGTCTATATGAGGGCCCCCTAGTGGCTACCTGGCATGCCTTAGGCCTGCTGTGGAAAGCAACCCACCCTGGTACAGAGGGTTTGGTTCAGCTGCAAGAGCCCAGAATAAGAAGTGGGGAGCAAGAGCTGCTTTCGAGGGAGGGGCAACCAATGGTAGATGTCCTAAGTCGTATGTCAGCTGGAAGACTGGTCATAAGGACCGTGGCTATGAAATGCCAACCTCTTACCCCCCAGAAAAGAGCTGGCCAGGCTCTATCTGGGAAACCAAGGGCCCTCTTGCTGACTGGAGAAACTCCTTATCAATCAATATGCAGGTGTGTGTTTGTGAGCTTCCGCAGTCTGGTAGCAGGAAATGTGGAACTGAGTGGGCCCATTTGACTGTGTCAAATTTAACAGGCAGGGTTTCTGGCAGAGGGCCTCTGGCAAGAAGTAAGGGGTAGGGACCCACTTTTCAGGATGAGAACCAGGAGCAGAGCTCAGGAGCAGAGGAGGAAGGGCAGCAAGTGAAAAGAAAAGGACAGTTAGACAAACTCTACAGAGTGAGTTCCAGGACAGCCAGAGCTATACAGAGAAACCCTGTCGAAAAACCAACAACAACAACAAAAAAGATCTGGATTAAGTATCAACTAGACGGGAGTTCAAAATGGCCACTTAATAACACCCTAGATCCATGACATGACTCCAGCCAGTGCTGAGGCTGAAGCGGCTTTAATTCTTCCAGCTAGCTTTTCTACCATTCTAGGTACTAGCAGAGAATAGGGTCAGTTCTTCCATCAAAGACAAAGTGATTAAACAAGGCAAAGAACGAAGAGATCACAAAAGGTAGTAATCAAACAACACAATAAACAAAGTCCCCAAGTCACTGGGTCTGGGGGCTTACCAGGACTACCAAGACAAAAGGGAAGTCACACATTCCTTGGCTGTGTTCACCTTGATCCTTGCTTGCATTAGCCCAAATGTGAATATTGCTATCTGAGTCTACTTTCTTGAGCCCAGTGACAAGTACTTGCCAAATTTCTATAAGCTGTACCAAAAGCTCTCTACATTGGCAGGGGGCAAGAAAGGCAGCAAGTAGGGTCTCAGGCTGGCAGGTGAACCAGTTGAACTAGTTTGCATCGGGTTGCAAATGAGCCCTGGTGCTGCTGAGCCAGAGAGCAGCCAGCCTGGAATTCTCAGCCACATGAAAGAAACTGTCTCTAAAGAGAGGGGAATCTCACTCAAAGGGAAAAGTTTTAAAACAAGAGTCAGTGAAAAACTGAATGTCTCCCATCTTCGAGGACATCATAGGGGTAGCTCTGAGCTCAAGAACTCTCCCCTGGTGCCATGGAGATGGGAACGAATGGGGGCTTACCCGGATCTCGGGCTAGAGAGCCTGGATCTCTTGTGGTAGCTAGGATGGGATGCAAACCTGCAGTTTCAAGATCCGAGTCATGGCACTAATGTTGTGATCATAAAAAGAGAAAGAGCTGTAAGAATATGTTCTGGTGAGGTGTGGGGGCCCTTGCCAAGGCATCCCTTCCCCCTGAGGGACCAGACACATGCTGGTATAGTATAAAATAAAGTTTATGTAGGGGATAGGGAGGGGAGTTAAAAGGGTAGCAGAGGCAGAGAAAGGCAGAGAAGAAGGAAAGAGTAGAGAAGTAGGGGCTGGCCATGACCATGTGGAAAGAGGGGGGAAGGGAATGGGGAGAGAGGGGGAACAAGGGGAGAGAGGCAAGGAAAAGAAGCAGGAGTGAGAGAGAGAGGAGGGGGGCAAGCAGCCCCTTTTATAGGGCTAGGCCTACCTGGCTGTTGCCAGGTAACCATGGGGCGGAGCTGCTGCCAGGTTTCTGTTGGGGTGGAGTTTATACAGAATGCTAACAGTGACTGTAGTCAGTCACAATATCTTTCAAAGCAGCAGGAAAGAGTGTTCTCACCACAGAGTGGCGTGGAGTGTCTGAGGTGGGGGATATGCTGACTCCCCTGACTTAATCATCACAAGGCTTATACATATGCAAAACCTGATGCCCTCATAAGTGCATGGTGAATGAATGAATGACTGAGTTAATGATGGTCTCTGACACATTCTGGGGTCATGAGACACCTCTTCTCCTTTTGTACTCAGAGTTCCTCAGATTTTGTAAGGGGACTGTGCAGCCCCAAAGTAATTGAACCATTTTGGAGACCCGAGAGCTGGACACAATATAGATAACGCACTCCCCGAAGCAAAGTCAGGTGAGCTGACCCCAGTGAAGAAAAAGAGCAGAGGGCAGCAGAAGGGAGGGGTGGGGCTGCCATCTCAGATGCCAGCAGAGGCTGTTGTAGTGCCACCAGGAGCTGCAGAGATCTGTCTAAAATGGCCATCAGCCATGGAGAGTGCAGTCACTGGGACACCTCACCATTGGCTCAGAGTGTTCAAAAAAGGGGAGCGAATGGAGGGGACTTGGGAGGGAGAAAACCAGATGTGGGACACTGAAATATGAAGAGGTGAGCTGGAGAGATGGTTCAGTGGTTAAGAGCACTGACTGCTCTTCCAGAGGTCCTGAGTTCAATTCCTAGCAATCACATGGTAGCTCACAACCATCCATAATGAGATCTGATGCCCTCTTCTGGTATGGCTGAAGACAGCAATAGTATACTCATATAAAATAAATACATAAATCTTTAAAAAAAAAAAAAAAGAATTCTGAAGAGGTTTAATGCTCTGTGGATGGAAGGAGGTCTTCAGGGTATTGTGAAACAAGAGAGCCATGGGTAGATTGGGAGCTGGGAGGACAGACTGACTTTACAGGCTCACAGACACTTCGGCTGAGACTATGGGAACATATCGTGCGCCCTGTTGTATCAGAGCCATAAGCCTTAGCACAGCTGACTCCATGATGGAAGCATCATTCAGGCTCTAAGACTCAGCATGTAGACAGCACCAGCTGTAAAAAATGGAAGCAAGTCTCCAAACCGTGCTTTCTGACTTCTGGAGCTTTGCTTCTGGCTAACTGCTCCTGTTAACTGAAGTGTGTCAGCTCAGGACATGGTTTCTGTTCTTAAAAGCTCACCCTGAGACTTCTTATTGGCTTAAACGCACATCTGAGCACTCTGCTCTGTGGAGTGACATGACAGCACTGAGGTTTAGGGACAATGGGTGTCTCCTGAATGTCTCTAGCTGTTCCTCACTTCCTGGAGTGATGAGTTGGACAATCTTTCTTACCCTGTCCCAGCTTCACCCCGTTCCAGCAGTCCAAACGTTATCCTTAACTAAAAGCCTCTCCCCCAAGGACCTGGCCCAATACAGCCCATGCCTCGAGGATCCCCAGACCTTTTGCCCTTCCTCTTCCTTGGAATGAAAGGTCAGAGATACCAAGTCATGGAGTGACAGGAGGGCTGTGGGCTTGATAGAGCAACAAATTGGCCCACAGTAAATGATGACAAGTTATTCGCTTTAGCAAACATTTATTGAACACTCACTGTGTGCCGGACTGTCTATTAGGCACCAGGAATAAAATGGGAAACTAGGGATAAATAAAAATGCCAGAATCAAGCTGCAGGAAGGATTTAGTGTATCAGATGGTGACAGAGAAAGTAGGGTTCTGGAGCTGGCGAGATGGCCAAGTGGGTAAGAGCACTGACTGCTCTTCCGAAGATCCAGAGTTCGGATCCTAGCAACCACATGGTGGCTCACAACCACCAGTAATGGGATCTGACGCCCTCTTCTGGTGCATCTGAAGACAGCTACAGTGTGTTATGCTGGAGCGAGCGGGGCCGGAGTGAGTCAGGCAGAGCTCAGGGCCATCTGTACAACTACAGTGTACTCATACACATAAAAAATTAAAATAAAATAATCTTAAAAAAAATGAAAGAAAGAGAGTAGGGTTCTGTGTGGGCTGTTGTGCTGTGCACTTTCCCTCCTTGTAATAGCTTCAAGGCCTACCCACATGTAAGCAGGGGTTGGGCCGGGCGGTGGTGGCACACGCCTTTAATCCCAGCACTTGGGAGGCAGAGGCAGGTGGATTTCTGAGTTCGAGGCCAGCCTGGTCTACAGAGTGAGTTCCAGGACAGCCAGGGCTACGCAGAGAAACCTTGTCTCAAAAAAACCAAAAAGAAAAAAAAAAAAAGAAAAAGAAAAAACAAAAACAAACAAACAAACAAACCCCCCAAAACATGTAAGCAGGGATCAGTTGTTCCTCATGACTGAATAATGATCCAGACATTGTGTGACCAGGACATCTTGTCTGTCCACCCATCTGCTGACAGGCCCCTGGTCTGACATTTGTAAACAGGGCTTGGGATTCCCGGTCCTCCTGCGTCTGTCTCTTGAGCTCAAGGACTCCAAGCGTGTGTTACCATGGCTTGCAAATATACGTTTTTATGTGGACTAACTGGGTCTCATGGTGCCTGTGTTTAGCACTTTGAGTAACCACCATGCTGTTACCAAAGGATACTTGGCAGGCCTCAACATCAGATGTGGGGGCTTCTGCCCCATTCCTCTTATCAACCTTCAAACTCTTCCTTCTGCCCTGCCAAGCACACTTAGTGGAGCTGCTGTCTCCTTTTCCTGAGCCCTGACTCTCAATGCAGTTGTCTGGTTCACCTCAGGCTGAGGCCCCACTGAAGTCAGCTTCTCCAGAACACAGCTCAGCATCCTTCATCCTCTCAACCCGCATGCCTCACACCCACTGTGCCCTGTGACGTCACACAGCCTCCCACTGACCTCAGGATATGCTAAGTCTGCCCACAGGGTCGTGCCCTCTAACAGCATTCTTTGGCCTACTTCCCAGTTACCTCTTTCTTCCTCTCCCCCATCTGTGCCTTACAGTCTCCTTCCCAGAGACATCTGCCCTGAGTTCTTCCCACACTCAATCCATCTTCCTTGAATAGTCCTTTCTACTTGTATGGCCTGAGGGTTATCTCTCTGGGGCTTGTGAAGATGTGATATTGGTGCCTGGCCATTGCTGTAGGGAGTGTAGCTGCTGACACTTCAATCCTGGGACTTTGGAAGCTCAGACAACAAAAGATTGTTGAGAGCTTGAGGCCAGCTTAAAAGGTGAACCTACCAGGCTGGGGCTAGAGAGATGGCTCAGTGGTTAAGAGCACTTGTTCTCATAGAGAGCCCGAGTTGCTGAGTGTGTTGATTCTCACCTTTAATCCCAGAATTCAGGATCCAAAAACAGGTGGACCACATCCTCTGACAAAGTATTAAAAAAATGGGAACAAAATATGTCCTAAACACACAGTTGAATGGTTCACAGGTGTGGTGGTCTCAACAGTATCCAAATGCTTTCAATCAGTCTAGATGCCCATGGCAGAGCTCTGAGCAGGCACAGGCATATCAGGGGAAAGAAGTTTCCTGGTCCTAGGGTTTAGATACTGAACATAGCCTCAAGAAAATCCTTAACACATTCTCTTCAGGAGGTGTACTCTGCTGGCTCTACCTTACTCCATCCTGATAGTAGCAGTAGTAGTAATAATAATAATAATAATAATAATAATAATAATAAACAACGACAACAATATATCAATATATTACTGATGCATATTATTATTAAATAATTTTAAAAATGTGGCTTGGACCACACCTGTAATTCAAGCACTCAAGAACCTGAGGCCAGAAGATTGTTGCTAATTCATGGACATCCAGAGCTAGAGTGAGTTCCAGTAACACTTGGGTACAGTGAGACCCTGTCTCGACAAAGCAAATCCACACAAAACTTGGGTGGTGATTGAGGAGCTGGATATCATAGCCGGCTTCTTCCGGCAGTCCTGACTTCTGGCTCACAGCTGAGCTAATCACACCGATAGTACTTAAATAGACATTTGTTGAGTGAACTTATGAACAAACAGCAAGCTTCCCGACCTCACTACTGGTAGCCAACGCACAGCCTATCACCCTCAGGCTAAACCCCAGCTTTGCGCAACCGACAACCTGAGTCTCCCAGCTGGACCAACAAGGACTGCATTTCCCAGAAGACTCTGCGCAGGCCCACGACTCCTTGTAAAGCCTCTCTTTCTCTAGGTTCTGGCTCTTCAGTCAGGGGTTCCGCTTTGCGTGCTCATTCCCAGGTCACTCCAATCCCATTCCCTGTACCTTTCTGATCCTCCATTCCACGATGATCCTGCCTCAGTTTTTCCAGTGAACCCCTCGTGAGGCTTCCCCTCCTCCCAGTGCCCACAGTGAGCAGTGCTGCGCGCGCAGCTCCGGTCCAGCCTCACTGAGGGGACGAGTCGCAGGTATTCCTTGGACCATGGAGACATCCTCGCCGAGGGCGGTAGTCCGCGCTTCCGGGTGTGTCTGCAGCTCTGTGTGCCGCCGCGTAGGGTGGGACCCCGAGACTGCAGCCTGGCACGTGATGTGTGTGTGTGTGTGTGTGTGTGTGTGTGTGTGTCTTGTCTGATGTGTCGGTGTCCCTGACGGCCAGGTTCCAACCTTACCTCTGCTAATCCCCTGTTCTGTGCATGGGGCAGGTGACTGCCCCTCTCTGTGCCTCAGTTTCCTTACCTATACATTGGGCATGAAAAAGCGCCTGTCTTGGGGACTGTTGAAATGATTGGAAGGTAATACTGTAAATCTTGGGAAACGCCTGGCGCAGAGTAAATCCTGCTAAGAATAAATATATAAAATAAACTACGCTTATGCATCTTTTGTGCCCATGTGTGTTGGTGTATGTGGTGTGAGGCTGCAGTGGATAAGGAGTCCTTGTAATCTCGTCTAAAGAGTGTGTCCATTCGTGCTGTTTGTTTAGATAGGTGGTGTGCCTTTGTGTGTAATACGTGTGCACAGGACATGTTTGTATCCCTGTTCTGTATCTGTGTTTTTGCATAAGCTATGTGGCTTTGCATGTTTGAACTGTGTGTTCCCGTGTGCATGTATGTGATATACATTTGTCCCTGAGGGTGAGCAATGTGCATACCCAGTGCCTGCATACATGCATGTGTTGTTTCTGTATGTTCACATATGTGACTGATCAGCCTGTGTCTGTGGGCATGCAACTGTCTTTACGTGTTCGAGTTAGTGATTTCTGTGTGTTCTTTGTTGTCTGTGTGGAATATCAGTTTATGACAGCATGCCTCCTCATGTCCCAAAGGGTCTGAATGGATCTTTGTGATACCTCCCTATGTTTGGAGCTCTGTGTTGTGTGCGTGTGCGTGCATGTGATGCTGGGGTATTCCTGTGTGGCTGGGTGAATCTGTACCAACCAGAGTCTGGACTGCCTATGCATTCTCAGTGTGGTCTGTCCCTGTGTCTTTGTGTGTGACGTGTCTGTGTCTCCGTTTGCTGATGGCTGTCCACTTTTGTATGAGATGCGCTTGTGAAGGTTCCTGTGACATGTGTCAGCTGTGTGTGGGCTGCGTGGGCTTGATATCTGCATCTTAGCATGTAGCACACGTGTGGGCACCAGTGTTGTGTCACAGGGGTGTCAGGGCCACGCACTGTGGACCCTGCCCCCCTCCAAGGGTCTGTTGGTCTCTGTCCCTCCTCCCCCTCCCTTATTCTACCCTCCCGCCTGGCAGCCAATGCAACCGGGAACCAGTTGCCATGACAACGCTCCCTCCTTCCTCTTCCCACCCTTCCTCTGACAGGCTCTCTGGTCCCCCAATCCCGATTGTCCTCGGGGGCGGGGCCCTCGTCCTCTCCCCTCCCCATCTTCCCCTCCCCCCTACCCCAGCAACCCCGGCTCCCCAGCTCCTCTCCTCCGTCCGCCTCTCCATCCCTTCATCCGTCTGTCCTTTCGAGGAGGGGGAGGGGGGTATCTGAACCAGTAAGCAACCCCTCCCTCCCCCTGTCCTGCATCTCCCGCCCCTCTCCTGGGCTGGGGGAGGCCAGGGTTGAGCGGGTCCCCATGGCTGGGGGCTGAGGGCCCGCCCCCCCTCCTCCCCAGCCGCCGATTCCTCCACCTCCCTTCCATCCTGGACAAGATGCCTGCACCCGGCGCACTCATCCTCCTGGCGGCCGTCTCCGCCTCCGGCTGCCTGGCGTCCCCAGCGCACCCGGGTGAGTATGTCCAGGCGTCCGCGGCCCGCGCCCCACCCCCACCGGGTCCGCCCGGCACCTGTGCGCAGTCCCTGGGGACGAGTGGGTCTGCAGGGCCAGGGAGACCAACCAGGGCGGGTGGGGAGTGGGCTGCGGGCAGAGTGCGTGTTTGTGAGCGTGCTTGTGAGCTCATGTGCACGCGAGTGCACACGGGTGCGCGGGGAGATGGAAGGCCGCGGCCTTTGGGAAAGAGAGACCCTATTTCTAAGGGGAACACAGCTCAGGCTTTGCAGAGACCCCTCCCTCAGGCCTGAGGCTGAGGCTAGAGAACAAGTCTGTGATCCCAGTGTCTTTAAAAGAACCAATTCCCAGTCACCCTTCAGGCGTGGGGTGGGCAGTGGGTTCAGCTCGAGGCAAATATCTTCCAACAGCCTGCAATTGGGGGAATGGTGGTCATGAAGCTGTCTATGGTAGCATATTGTAAATTCTCAGAGCTCCAGGCCTCACTATTGCTAGTCACTGGAATGTATCCGCGTTACGGGATGCGTTTGGGGTGGGGGGTGGGTCCCAGGTTGGAACGAAAGGAGGGACCTCACCCCCAACCACCTGGGAAAGTCCTTAAACTACAACTCCCACAATACGTTAGACCACCTGGCTCCTCTGCCAAGGGGCTCCTGGATTTGGAGCATCATGGGGGTTGTAGTCCAAGACTAGCCCAGGATGGGAGGGGCATGAAGTCTGGTAGCCAGTGTCTTGAAGCCCAGACCCCAGCCTAGTCTTGTGCCCACAGATGGATTCGCTCTGAGCCGGGCCCCGTTGGCTCCGCCCTACGCTGTGGTCCTCATTTCCTGTTCGGGTCTGCTGGCCTTCATCTTTCTCCTCCTTACCTGTCTGTGTTGCAAACGGGGTGATGTTCGTTTCAAGGTGAGGTGCCCTAGGACCCCAGGCAGCAAAGAGACTGGAGGTCCCAGAGCACTCCCAAGACCTAGGGCTTTGGGATGCGCACACTAGCGGAAATGGGGCTGGGATTTGAGGGACAGGTCTGTGGACCGAGGGGAGGCAATTAGGGCAGGACGTCGGCATTCCAGCACCCTCCTCCCGATGCTCCCATTCTTCAACTCTCGCACCCCAGGAGTTTGAGAACCCGGAAGGGGAGGACTGCTCTGGGGAGTACACCCCCCCTGCGGAGGAGACCTCCTCCTCACAGTCGCTGCCTGATGTCTATATTCTGCCGCTGGCAGAGGTCTCACTGCCAATGCCTGCCCCGCAGCCTCCACACTCAGGTACTGCACCTTCCACCCCAGGACCCTGCGATCCAAACACTGAGGGCTTCTTTTCGTGGCTCAGGGAGGGTAGAGGGCAGACTGCAGAGCCCTAGATTCGTGGAAGTAACTTATAGGGAAGCCACACACACCATCTTGTAGAAAACCCCAGATGGAGAGAATCTGCAGGATGGCTCTGGTGCCATCAGCCTAGATCTTAACCCCGGAGCCAGCCAATAAGCCGACTAACCAGTCTTGGAGCTCGGTTTGCCAAAGGGAAGGGCTGATTGGGCTCTGGATCTCATGGGCAGCCAATGAGGAGGCTGGACCCTGCCATGGACTGTTGGAGACAGCCAATAAAAGGAGACTGTTGTCTACTCTGACCTCAGACCCCTCCCACTGTGGTGGTGTGGGGCATCCTTGATAGGAGAACTCAGGGCCTCCCCTCCTGCCCCCTCCTCAGACATCAGCACCCCACTGGGCCTGAGCCGCCAGCACCTCAGCTACCTGCAGGAGATTGGCAGCGGCTGGTTTGGGAAGGTGAGGGGCCTCGGTGGGAGGCAGAGGGTATATCCATACATCTCCGGCATGTGCTCCTGTTCTGTGTCTACCCCCATTTGTCATCTGCTCTTGGCCTCCCCAGCCCCATGCCCCTCAGCCTGCCCCTCCCCCTCTCACCCACTCCCACCCACCTACCCCCACATCTGTCGGTCAGCGCCTCCCTCCTCACTCCATTGACCACTCCGCCTCGCCATCCGGCTCTCCACGCGTCCGTCAGTCTGTCCATCCTTCCATCCGTCCCGCGTGCATCGGATTCTGGGCCTGTGAGTCTCTCACTCCGTGTCTGGTAGGGGACCAGGGAGATGGGACATGAAGGGAAGGCCTGGAAGTGGTTGGGAGTTTGGGGTGTATGGAGCTGCCCTGGGGAAGGGCTGGATACAGGTCACCATTGATCATAGCGTTCCTTGATCAGGTGATCCTCGGGGAGGTCTTCTCAGACTACTCGCCAGCCCAGGTGGTAGTGAAGGAACTCCGGGCTAGTGCAGGGCCCCTGGAGCAGCGCAAGTTCATCTCCGAGGCTCAGCCCTACAGGTATGTCCATGGACAGGGATTCTAAAAACAAAATGCCAGGTGGAGGAGGTGATTAGTAGAGGGAACCAAATGTAGTATTAAACCAGGCTTCCAGTCTCAGATTTCTTCCTGGCTCTGTGACTCTGGTGCTGGTATCTCCCTCCTGGAGTCTTGGGACTTCCCTAGAGAAAGCTAGAGACAGCATGGGGAAGTGGTTCTGGGATTCCGAACCTGGCATCTTCATCCCAGCCACAGTTAAGAGCAAGCTATCTCTGAGTCTGCTCCACCTGCCTTCCCCACTATGAGGAAAGACCCTCAAGCACCCTGCTTAGGCGTCCATTCTTAACATACATCATTATGCTTGGAGGTAGCGAGAGCTTCCAATCATAGGAAGTGTGTATGACTCATCCATGAGACACAAACTTTAGAGTCTGGCCCAGCATTGTTCCAAGACCTCCCATGGTTCCTCAGTGCTCCCAGGGCACTGCCTCAGTTCCTTATAGCCCACAGGCTCTGCACAGTCTAACACTATAATCTTCTTGTCTCTGTCCTTCTGACCTCAGTTTCTTACCCCTCCCCTCTAGCCCCCACACACTGCAGTTGCTTTCCTGCCCTAAGGCCTTCATTACTGCTTCTTCCTCTCTGTAGAATACCACATCTTCCCTGCCACTTCTAGTGCTGAGCTGGGGGTTCGTGTTCCCTTTCGTCTTAGCTCAGAGAGGCTTGCCCTCGTTCCAGACCCAGGTTAGGAGGGCTGTCCATAGGCATGGGGAGTTTTACCTGCTGTACTCAGAATGCTGAGGCAGGAGGATTGTAAGCTTGAGACCAGCCTGGGCTACAGAAGGAAACCCTGTCTCCAAAGGTGTGTGTGTGTGTGTGTGTGTGTGTGTGTGTGTGTGTGTGTGTGTAGTGCACTCACCAGGTCTTATTTTACCTTACTATTTACTTATTGTCTGTCCTTCTCTGGACCAAGGCTATTGAAACTTAAGCTAAATAAAATGAAATCAGCTCAGAACACCAGTTGTAGTGAGTGATTCACCCCTGCAATCAGAACTTGTAGGAGGCTGAGGCTGGAGGATCTCTAAGGAATTTGAGGCCAACCTAGGCTACAAACAAATGACTTTAAATATTCACTTCCTGAGTGACACTTGCCACATTTCAGGTGCTTCCTAGCTGACCCATGTCAGAAATCTCTTGGGACAGTACAGGCTGACTGGCTGCTCAGTGTCCTTCCTGCCTCTGAGTTTTACAAGTTCCATCAGCCCTCAGCAGACGTTTGCTGATCCAGACATAGACCTTGAACTTAAATCCCAGCTATGTGGCACTAGGCAAGTTGCTTCACTTCTCTGAGCCTCTATTCCCTTCTGGATCACCCCAGTTTTTATTCTGCTTCACAGCATTGTGGTGAATCCCAGGCTTTCTCTCTCCCCATGGTCCTTGGTCACTGCTTCCTGTCATTTCTCAGGTTCCAGCACATGACAGGCACTTTCCGCATGTGAGATGTCAGCAGTCTCCTCCCAGGAGGGGAAGGGCTGAAGACCCAGCCAAGTTATGGTTATAACACAGATAATAGCCCAGCCCTGGTGCCAAAGTGACCCTTGGCATCTACTAGGCAGTATTAGAGAAAGAACTCACTTGCGCCTGACCCACTCAGCTTGAGTATCAGAATGAGACAGGTCACGAGGAAGGAAAGGATCTATAGAGGCGACTTGGAAAGACTGAGGAGTCTGGATTCTGTAGGAGCCAGCGGTCATGCAAAGCACTGTGGGAAGCTGGTTATAGGAAGGGGGAATGGAGAGTAAGGGCTGGGCAGTGGCCAGTATCCCTCAGACATAGCTGGGACAGAGAGTGAAAGTCTAGTCAAGCATAAGTGCTGGAATAAAATTAGCCATAGCAGCTGGCCTGGTGGTGCACACCTGCCATTTATCTCAGCTGTCTGAAAGCCGAGGCAGGAGGATGGTGCATTCCCAGGCAACCTGGGCTGCAGAGTGAAACTCTCCCTTAAATACATAGCATAGCAGAGCCCATCCTCACCATGAACAGCCCCTCTCCCAGTGTGCTCTCCACAGCCTTATGTGGGAGCCACTGCCCCCATCCATCAGGGGAAATAAGCAAAGGAGGCAGGGTGACTTCCCTGGGCAACTTGGGAAGCATTTGGGTGCAAGGGTGAATGAAGAGGCAGTGAAGTTGGATTGCAGCTGGGCCCTAAGCCATGTCAGAGACAAAAATGGGCTGGAGAAATGGCTCAGTGGTTAAAAATGTGTACTGCTCTTTCAGAGTGCCTTAATTCTGGGTACCTTATAAGTTAAATGGCTCACAAGTGCCTATTACTCTAGCTCCAGAGGATCTAATGCCCTCTTCTGGCCTTCATGGGCACCTACACTCACATGCACATACCCGCACATAAACACACCTATATAGACATAATTCTAAAAGATTAAAAAATAGGGGGAAAAAAAGAAAAAGAAAAACAGTGAAGGCTAGACAGGCGTGGTGATTCACACCTTTAATCCCAGCACTTGGGATGCAGAGGCAGGCAGATGTCTGTGAGTGTGGGGCCAGCCTGATGTACATAGTTAGGTTCAAGGCAGCCAGGGCTATGTAGGGAGACCTAGAGTTAGAGAGAGAGGGAGAGGGAGAGGAGTGTCCCCCATAGAGGAGGGCTGTAAGGACAAAGGCCCAGAGCAGAGCCTGGATAAAGTGCAGTCTGGCCAGTGAGTAGCTGGAACACCAGTGAGCGTCTCATGGGGCCACTGGGGAAGCCACAGAGAGCTAGAAACACGTCAGTGAGAGGTCAGGGACAATCTCCGGTCAGGTCTACATGTCGGGGAAAGTTTGGCAAGGCCAGGTTCTGTACGATAGACACAGGCTGCTCCTTTCCTGCCCCTTAAAGGAGCCTGCAGCATCCCAACGTCCTCCAGTGCCTGGGCGTCTGTGTGGAGACCTTGCCCTTCCTGTTGATCATGGAGTTCTGCCAGCTGGTGAGGGGGCTGGGAAGGGGAGGGGCTGCTGGGAGCTGGAGCAAAAGTCAGCTTTGGCGTCGGGACTCCAGGGTCCCAGATTCCTATAGTTGTCTGTCTGACTGTCTTAGCATTCCTTTTTTTTTTTTT
>NW_022196904.1:37334074-37367919 GCF_008632895.1 Mastomys coucha
TTTTTTTTTTCTTTTTATAGTTTTGGGGCTGGGGGTTGAATCCCAGGCATCATGCAAATGTGTAGTAATCATCTGTCCCAACTAAGCTACATATCCAGGCTGTGCTAACTAGCAAGTGAAGCAGTAGGGAAGACTGAGGCTTGGAGGGGCTGGCTGCCTAATGTGTGTGCCGAATTGCCCTTGTTTCCCTCCCAGGGGGACCTGAAGCGATACCTTCGGGCCCAGCGGCCACCTGAAGGCATGTCCCCAGAACTTCCCCCTCGAGACCTTCGGACACTGCAGAGGATGGGCCTAGAGATTGCTCGAGGACTGGCACACCTGCACTCCCATAACTATGTGCACAGGTGAGCTAGGTGTACCCACAGCAGGGGACATGGGGAAGAACTGAGCAAGCAAGGACTCTGAAGTGGCAGGCACCCTGAAGTTCTGAAGGAAAGGAAGGGGAGGAGTCAGGAGAGGGAGAGGAGCAGAGAAGAGGAAAATCAGGTATGGTGGCTCTAGCCTATGATCCCAGCACTCAAAAGGCTGAGGCTGGAGGATCCCAGCAGGGTTGAGGCCAGCTGGTCTACATAGTGAGTTACAGCACAGCTAAGGCTACACAGTGAGACTCTGGGAGGAGGGGGAGAGGAGAAGGAGGAGTGAGAAGAGGAGGAGGAGTTATGAGGGAAAGGAAAGAGGGGTTTGGGGAGAGAAGAGACTGGAGAGAGGGGGGCAGTGCTAGCAGAGGAAGAGGGAGGGAAGACTGGGGTGTCAGTAAAGAAAGTGGAGGAGTGAGGAGAGAAAGGGAGGAACTAGTAGAGGAAAGCGGGACTGGGGGGGGGGAGGAGCCAGGATAGGAGCAGCCAGAGGAAGATGAGGGGTCAGGGGAGGAAGGACCCAGAAGAGGAAGAGGAACATGGCAGGTGGCAGGGGGGGTGTTGGAGGAAGGAGTCAGGAGAGGAGGTTCCTGCACAAGATGTGCAAAGTTGTGAAAGGGAAGGAGAGACTCCGCGCTGTGGGCAGGACTTTCTCCTTACTCTGCCTCCCCCATCCCTACTCCGCAGCGATCTGGCGCTGCGCAACTGCCTGCTAACTTCAGACCTGACTGTGCGTATTGGAGACTATGGGCTGGCGCATAGCAACTACAAGGTGGGCAGTGCGTGTGCATGAGTCTATGCGTGTGGATCAGTGTGTGTCACCCGCTGACCCGTTGACCCCGCCCACCCCTAGGAAGACTACTACCTGACACCCGAGCGCCTATGGGTGCCACTGCGCTGGGCGGCACCCGAGCTGCTGGGCGAGCTGCATGGCAGCTTTGTGCTGGTGGATCAAAGCCGTGAGAGTAACGTCTGGTGAGGCCACGGTTGGCACCTGGGGGGATGGGGCTCCACTTCTCTCTGACCTCTGACTTCTGACCTCCTACACAGGTCCCTGGGAGTGACACTCTGGGAGCTATTCGAGTTTGGGGCACAGCCCTATCGTCACCTATCAGACGAGGAGGTCCTGGCCTTTGTTGTTCGCCAGCAGCATGTCAAGCTGGCCCGGCCCAGGCTCAAGCTGCCCTACGCGGACTATTGGTGAGGCACCTGACTCCCAAATTTCCTATCCTAGCCACTGAGCATCTGTCAATCCATCTTCCCCCATTACCTGATGCCTAAAATGGGCAAACTGAGGCAGGGGAGTGGCATGTCTGCTTCACTCCCTCTCCTCCTTGAGGCCAACCCCACCCTCTCTGTTTTTCTCTGGATCTCTGTCTCCCTCTGCCTCTGGGTCTTGGTCTTTGGCTATCTCTCTCTATTGGCCTCTGCCCCTCCCCTCTGGAGTTCTTCCCTCTTCATTATCTTCTCACTTGTCCCCAGGTATGACATCTTGCAGTCTTGCTGGCGGCCGCCAGCCCAGCGCCCCTCAGCCTCTGATCTCCAGCTGCAGCTCACTTACCTGCTGTCTGAGCGGCCCCCCAGGCCCCCTCCTCCACCACCCCCTCCCCGAGATGGGCCCTTCCCCTGGCCCTGGCCCCCCTCGCATAGTGCGCCGCGCCCGGGGACCCTGTCCTCGCAGTTCCCCCTTCTGGATGGCTTCCCCGGGGCTGACCCAGATGATGTACTCACGGTCACCGAGAGCAGCCGTGGCCTCAACCTTGAGTGCCTGTGGGAGAAGGCCCGCCGTGGGGCAGGCCGGGGTGGGGGTGCACCTCCATGGCAGCCCGCTTCTGCGCCTCCTGCGCCCCACACCAATCCATCCAATCCCTTCTATGAGGCGCTGTCCACCCCTAGTGTGCTGCCGGTCATCAGCGCACGCAGTCCGTCGGTGAGCAGCGAGTACTATATCCGCCTGGAGGAGCATGGTTCTCCACCAGAGCCCCTCTTCCCCAACGACTGGGACCCGCTGGACCCAGGAGTACCAGGTCCCCAGGCCCCCCAGGCTCCCTCCGAGGTCCCTCAGCTGGTGTCCGAGACCTGGGCTTCCCCCCTCTTCCCTGCACCCCGACCCTTCCCGGCCCAGTCCTCGGGATCAGGTGGTTTCCTGCTGAGCGGCTGGGACCCCGAGGGCCGGGGCGCAGGAGAGACCCTGGCAGGAGATCCTGCCGAGGTGCTTGGGGAACAGGGTACCGCACCCTGGGCCGAAGAGGAGGAGGAAGAGAGCTCCCCTGGCGAGGACAGCAGCAGCCTTGGAGGGGGACCCAGCCGCCGGGGACCCCTCCCCTGTCCCTTGTGCAGCCGCGAGGGTCCCTGCTCCTGCCTGCCATTGGAGCGGGGAGACGCTGTGGCCGGGTGGGGGGGGCATCCTGCCCTTGGTTGTCCCCACCCCCCAGAGGACGACTCTTCCTTACGTGCAGAACGGGGCTCCCTGGCCGACCTGCCTCTGGTCCCCCCTACCTCAGCCCCTCTCGAGTTTCTGGACCCCCTCATGGGGGCCGCAGCGCCCCAGTACCCCGGGCGGGGGCCACCTCCCGCTCCCCCCCCTCCACCCCCCCCTCCCCGGGCCTCCGCGGAACCGGCCGCGTCCCCCGACCCCCCGTCGGCCCTGGCCAGTCCAGGCTCCGGCCTATCGTCTCCGGGCCCCAAGCCGGGGGACAGCGGCTACGAGACCGAGACCCCTTTTTCCCCCGAGGGAGCCTTCCCAGGTGGGGGGGCGGCCGAGGAGGAAGGGGTCCCTCGGCCACGGGCTCCCCCCGAGCCACCCGACCCAGGAGCGCCCCGGCCACCCCCAGACCCGGGTCCCCTCCCACTCCCAGGGTCCCAGGAGAAGCCAACCTTTGTAGTTCAGGTGAGCACCGAGCAGCTGCTGATGTCCCTACGGGAGGATGTGACAAAGAACCTCCTAGGGGACAAGGGGTCGACACCCGGGGAGACAGGACCCAGGAAGGCGGGGAGAAGCCCCGCGAACAGAGAGAAGGGCCCAGGCCCGAACAGGGACCTGACATCCCTGGTCAGCAGGAAGAAAGTCCCCAGCAGGGGCCTTCCGGTGAACGGGGTGACAGTGTTGGAGAACGGGAAGCCAGGAGTCCCGGACATGAAGGAGAAGGTGGAGGAGAATGGTCTGGAATCTCCGGAGATAGAAGAGAGAGCTCTGGTGAATGGGGAGCTGATGTCCCCAGAGGCCGGGGAGAAGGTGCTGGCGAATGGAGTTCTGATGTCCCCAAAGAGCGAGGAGAAGGTGGCAGAGAATGGGGTCCTGAGGATGTCCAGGAACACGGAGAGGCCTCCAGAGACTGGACCTCGGAGAGTCCCAGGGTCCTGGGAGAAGACGCCCGAGACTGGGGGTCTAGCTCCCGAGACCCTGCTGGATCAAGCCCCTGCGCCTTGCGAGGCAGCCTTGCCCCAGAACGGCTTGGAGATGGTCCCTGGCCAGCTTGGCCCAGCCCCCAGGAGCGGGAACCCGGAACCCGGGACCGAGTGGAGAGTCCACGAGAGTGGGGGGGCACCGAGAGCCCCCGGGGCTGGGAAGCTGGACCTCGGGAGTGGGGGCCGAGCCCCGGGGGGCGCGGGGACGGCCCCCGCCGGCGGCCCCGCAAGCGCCGTGGACGCAAAGGCCGGATGGGTAGACAACTCGAGACCACTGCCACCTCCGCCACAGCCACTGGGGGCCCAACAGAGGAGGCCGGAGCCAGTGCCCCTGAAATCCAGGCCGGAGGTGGCCCAAGAGGAAGAGCCAGGGGTCCCAGACAACAGGCTCGACGGAGACATGGCCCCCAACGTAGACGAGGACCCCCCCAAGCCGGAGAAGAAGGGACCCGAGATGCCACGCTTGTTCTTGGACTTGGGACCGCCTCAGGGGAACAGCGAGCAGATCAAAGGTGAGGAAGAGGTCGGGAAGGGAAAGGAAAGCTGATGGGCTGGCACTGTGAATACCTACCCAAGGATCACTGTACCTTGGGCCTTGGCTGTGCCCCCATCTACAGTCCTAAGAAAAGGTCTTTATTGCTCTGGGCCTCAGTTTCTTCCTGCCCAGAATGGATGACAGGGAAGGCCCCTACCTGGTTAGGTGGCTGTGAGGGGCAGGCCTTGACAAAGCCCTTTAGTTACCACCGAATTGTCACCATTGAGCTCTGGGATAGAATGGAGACCCGTCTATGTTATTTAAGCTTGTATAGAGGGGGTCTCCAAGTCAGGAACTAGAAAATACCCAGAAATGGGGAGGGCTAGGAAAACAGGCAGGGAAAGCCCCATGTCTAGGAACAGCCATGCCTAGGAGGGCCACAGGTGCTGTTTGTTACATTGGCTGGTTTTAAATCGTGTTCTGAATGTTTGGATGATTGTAGCCAGCTCAGGGGTCTGGTGCTGACGATCAGGGCCATCTGAGGGCTCTAAGAGGCTGAGAGTAACCAAGAGTGTGCCACGCGTTTCTAAGGCAGCACTTGGGAGAATGAAGCAAAAAGATAGCTGCTGGGATTTGAAGGTCAGCCTGAGCTCCTTATCAAGTTCCAAGCCAGCAAAGACACGTAGTGAGACTCAGTCTCAGATGAAACAGCAGGGCTGGGGAGACGTTCAATAGGTAAAACATTTGTCTTGCAAATGTGAGGACCTGCTCCTAAAGCCACACAGAGCCAGGAGTGGTGATGAGCTTGTAACTCTAGTGCCGGGCAGTGGAGACAGGAGGATCCCCGAAGCTCCCTGCCCAGCTACTCAAGGCCAGTGAGTGACCCTTCCTCAAAAGAGGTGGATGGTGTGCAGGATACGTGAGGTTGTCCTCTGTCCTATACACACACATCCACACACACACACACACACACACATGTGCATTTTTGAAGGCAGGCAAGATGGCTCAGCAGGTAAAGGCACTTGTCACCTGATACCCTGAATTTGATACATACCCAGGGCCTACATGAAGGAAAGAACTGAGCCCCATAAGTTGTCACACATGTTGTGGTACATGTGTGCCTACACACATACATAAAGACATGCCCACAGTCATAAATGAACAAAATTTAAATTTTTTAATTAAAAGGCTAGGCATAGTAATAACACCTTTGATCCCAGCATCAGGAGGCAGCCTGGCCTACAGAGTGAGTTCCAGGACATCCAGGGCTACACAGAGAAACTGTGCCAAAAAACAAAACAAAACAAAACAAAAAAACAAAAAACAAAAACAAAATAAATAAATAACAAAATTTTAATTGAAAACAATTTTTTGTTGTTTTTTTTTGTTGTTGTTGTTGTTTTGTTTTGTTTTTCGAGACAGGATTTCTCTATATATCCCTGGCTGTCCTGGACTCACTCTGTAGACCAGGCTGGCCTTGAACTCAGAAATCTACCTGCTTCTGCCTCCCAAGTGCTGGGATTAAAGGCATGCGCCACCACTGCCCAGCTGAAAAAAAATTTTTTTTAAAGATGTATTTATTATAAGTACACTGTAGCTGTCTTCAGACACACCAGAAGAGGGCATCAGATTCCAGTATAGATGGTTGTGAGCCACCATGTGGTTGCTGGGATTTGAACTCAGGACTTTCAAGAAGAATAGTCGGTGCTCTTAACCCCTGAGCCATCATCTCTCCAGCCCTGAAAAAAAAAAATTTAAGGAAGCAATAAACTAAGGGGTTTCTCCAATGTGTCAGGCCATGGGTTGTCCACGACTGCCTCAGGCCTTGCACTGGGCCACTCTAGTAGGCAAGTGTTAGGGTAGCACAGGCTGAGGAGCCACTGAGAGGCTAAGAGCAGAAAGGTGAGCCACACAGTGTGAGATGGGAGATGGTGTCCTCCCGAGTTCCTCAGACACGATGGAGTATATGCCCCGTTTCTGTTCTGCGCTGGCACCCCGACACGGGGTCACATGACACTACTGGGAGAACTAAAATGCCTCAGAGAGTCTGGGTTGGCTTAAGGCTACTGGCTGAAAAGAGGCTAGGAATGGCTTAGGTCTTCCTTTAAAATCCCACACAAATTTCCCCTCCCCGGGAAGCCTTCGTGTTATTAGAGACCGTCCTTACTGTGGGCATCCACTGTCTTGACTGCACGGTGACAGAGCTAGGAGCAAGTGGATAGCAGGAGAGGGTGGAGGTGGGCACTAGATGGTGCATCTCACCTACACTGGTCTCTCTGCCCCCTGCTATTTGCCACCCTCCATAGTGCCTGTGGTTGTTTACTTATGTGATGGAGGAAGGAGTGGTCCTGGAGGAACAGTGGCCCAGAGAGGTGGACGAAGTGCTTGTTGAGGGACACAGTGAAACAGTGGGGTGGGACTGGAAGGAAAGTGGCTTTGGGTACATAGAACGTGCTAGAAGTTGGCAACCAAGGGCCAACAAAGGAACTCCCCTTCTGCAGGGAAGATTGGTTCATTAGCCCCAGGGATTGTGAGCACTTCTGTAGACATACCTAAAGCTGCGTGAGGGCAATTGTGTTCCGAGGCCAGGCACACTAACCAGGGCTTGAATTGCTGCTGCCTTTGACAGGAGGTATGTGGCCAGAGTGTGTGTGACTGGCTCTTAGAGGTGGCTCAGATCTGGGGGTCCCCCCCCCCAGCTGAAGAACTCAGTTCCAGGCAGAGGGAATGGCATATACAAATGTTGAGTGGGGGTCAAAAATAGGGAGTCCTGAATGAGGCAGGCTCAGCATGGAGAGAGCAGCTGGGCCCGGATGCTGTGGACGAGGCTTGTTGCTCTAGGTGCAGAGGTCATGCATTGCAGTGGAGAGGGGTCTCTCTCACTGTGCACACAGAAAGGCCCTCAGGAGTCCCTCAGCGTACGGCTGTGGGCAGAGCCTGAGTCGGTGGGCGGGCCAGGAGCTCACCTGTCTTCTCCCCTTGCAGCCAAACTCTCCCGGCTCTCGCTGGCGCTCCCACCGCTCACGCTCACGCCGTTCCCGGGCCCGGGCCCGCGGCGGCCACCTTGGGAGGGCGCGGACGCAGGGGCAGCTGGCGGGGAGGCCGGCGGGGCGGGGGCGCCGGGGCCAGCGGAGGAGGACGGGGAGGACGAGGACGAGGACGAGGAGGACGAGGAGGCAGCGGGCTCTCGGGGCCCCGGGAGGACGCGGGAAGCCCCAGTGCCCGTCGTGGTGAGCAACGCCGACGGGGACACGGCCCGCCCGCTGCGGGGGCTGCTCAAGTCTCCACGCGCGGCCGACGAGCCAGAGGACAGCGAGCTGGAGAGGAAGCGCAAGATGGTCTCCTTCCACGGGGACGTGACCGTCTACCTCTTCGACCAGGTGAGGGGGTACACTTAGGGTAAGTAGCACTAGGACTGGAGGGAGCTGGACGTCCCGGTGGTCCAGGCGAATGGGGCGGGCCGGGAGGACTTTACACCTTCTAGTGCCCCTGGGTAGCACGCTCAGTGGGTGGAGCCCGGAAGGAGGTGGGGGCAAGTGGGCGGGGCCTGGGAGAACTGGACGGGGTGGTTGAGCTTAGCAGGAGTAGAACCAGGAATGGGGAATGGGATAGGGGTTTGTGATACGCAAGGGCCTGGAAATCAAGGAGAGACCCGAGGAGTGCTGGTGGGTCTGGAAGGCTGTTAGGTAAAAGCCTAGACAGGCTAGAAATAAAAATAGAGACTCGCTAGTCAAGAGAATGAGGGCGGAGCTTGGGTCTGCTGAGGGCGGAACCTAGTGCTTTGGGTCCTGGTTTTATCGACAGCAATCTTGTGGAGTTGACTCTAATTTAATTTAATATGTGTCTATGTGTATTCTTGAGTGGGGGGTGTTCCCGATAAGCTTCGAGAGCTTTGCGTGGCCCAGTCAGTGGGTGAAGGTCGGAGGGACCTTCGAGAGCTTGATGTGGGTGTTTGATGTGGGTGCTGGGCAACCAACTCTGGTAGTCAGCAAAGGACTACAGCTTAGCCTCCAAGCATCTCCAGCCTCTTGGGGCTGGGCTTTAAGTGGGGCGGATCTCATCACGTGGAGCTATTAAATGGAGTGAGCTTGGCTTGGTCGCCTAGATCAGTAATCTTTGCTCTCAAGAGGCAGAGGCGAGACAATTTATAATTAATGTAATCTGAATAGTTCAGGGTAGCTAGGACTACATACCGAAACGCTGTCTCAAAGAAACAAATAAACATGCCAGAGTAATCCTATCTGAAATCTCCATATTTACAAAAAAAAAAAAATTATTGCCTGAACCGAAAAAAAAAAAAAAGAGGATTTATTGCCTGAGACTCTGCTAGATAAACCTGGGGTGAGACTGTTTGAGGCCAAGTTGTGAGACAGTCGAAAACAGGGTCAGATGCTGAGTTCAGAGTCACTGAGACCAAAGGATTCCAAAATGGGACTTTTTTTTTGGAGACAGGGTTTCTCTGTGTAGCCCTGGCTGTCCTGGAACTTACTCTGTAGACCAGGCTGGTCTCAAACTCAGAAATCCACCTGCCTCTGCCTCCCAAGTGCTGGGAATAAAGGTGTTCGCCACCACTGCCCAGCTCCAAAATGGTATTTTTAAATTCTGTTTGTTTGTTTGAGACAGGATTTCTTTGTATAATTCTGGCTGTCCTGGAACTTTGTAAAGAAGGGTGGCCTCGAACTCAGAGATCCATCTGCATCTTGGTTTCTCTGTGTAACCCTAACTGTCCTGGAACTTAGTTTGTACACCAGGCTGGTCTCAAATGTAGAGATCCACCTGTCTATCTCCTAAGTGCTGTAATTAATGGGATTCCCCACCTTGCCTGGGACTTGGAGTGTTTGAGTGGGGACTGGGATAATTGTCCCTTGGTGCTTGGCTGGAGTTAGGGTTTGGGAGACTACAGGAGCAGGCTGTTAGCCCCAAGACATAGGTTTGGATCTCTGCAGCCAAGATCTTGGAGGTGGTGCTGCAGGGTTTAGAACAGTGTCTCACTGAATTTAGGAATTCCTGAGCTGTGTGGAGCTTTATAGTCTGGTAAAGGAGATTAGGGCTTGTAGGAACATTCGAAGGCAGATGAAGGTTCCATTAACGTCTCTATACAATACAAGGTCAGCAATTACAAGATGGGTTACCAAAAGCCCCATCAACGTCGTTGGGTTTTATTTCTCTTTTGAGATTCGGTGGTTGGGGTGTGACAATACGTTCCCTATTCCTTTCTCTTGTTTTCATAGGAGACTCCAACCAACGAGTTGAGCGTCCAGGGCACCCCCGAGGGGGACACGGAGCCATCAACGCCCCCAGCGCCCCCGACGCCTCCCCACCCCACCACCCCAGGAGATGGGTTTCCCAACAACGACAGCGGCTTTGGTGAGGAGCGGAACTCAAGATTTGGGCTGCGGGAGGGCGGGGCTTGGGAATGGAGGGAGTGGCCTTATATGCAATGGGCGTGTCCTGTGGGAAGGGCAGGGCCAAGGGGGACCTGGAAGAGGAGAATTGAATCTAGGAGTCCATCCATTTTTATAGGCTGGAGCAGTACCGAGGGGCCTGGGAGGAGCCCAGGAAGATAAGGGCTGGTAGAGGCGGGTGGGGGCGGGAAGGTATCTGAAGTGGGAGGGATGGGGCCTTGCTGGAGGGTAGGGCTAAAGGCAGCCTTGGGCTGGTCTGCGAAGCTGGTGTATAAGTCTAGTTCACTTTCTCCCTAGGCGGCAGTTTCGAGTGGGCGGAGGATTTCCCCCTCCTCCCCCCGCCAGGACCCCCCCTGTGCTTCTCCCGCTTCTCCGTCTCACCTGCACTGGAGACCCCGGGGCCTCCCGCCCGGGCTCCCGACGCCCGGCCCGCAGGTACTGTGCTTCCAGCAGGACCCCGTCCCACCCTTCCCCAACCTGTCCTCCCTTGCCTTGCTTCTCTCTCTCCCATTCACCCACTCAGTCTCAATCAAGGGCACTTGAAGCCAGAGGAGGATATGGCAGACCCCCAGAGACAGGAGTCACTATAGTAGCAGCGAGCTCACAGCGACCTACCACATCGCTACCCGCTCAATTTCCACTGCGATCCTTGCAGTGGATTTTAGTCCCACAGTTTTTTCGAGAAGAACTGAGGCACTTAGAAAGGAGGGTAGAGCAGGAATTCCGCCCGGCTGCTGGCCCTGAGTGCTGCCCTCTCGTGGTAAGCAGCCACTGGGTCTTTGTGCTGATGGAAAGTCAGTTCTCTCCTGCCCCCTGCTGGTCACCATGTTGAACGCCCAGGATGTGGGGAAGGAGCTGTTAGGAGGTCTCCATCCCTGTTCCCCAGATCCTCTGAGTCCCAGGATTAACCCTGCCTTTTTTTCAGCTGTGTGATGTTGGCCAGTCAGTGTCCCTCTCTGCCTTAGCGTCCTCATCTATAGAATGGGAATAAGAGTGGATCCTGATCCTGAGTGTTATGAGGGTATAAATGGCATAACCACTCCCCCCCCCCCCCACACACACTCATACACACACACCATGGGCATGCAGCCTGGAGCTTGTGTGATGGTGTTACTGACCCAGGGCTGTGAACAACTTGCACAATGGCTGGAGGCAGAAGAGTTTAGCTAGCTGAAGAACAGAAGGCAGGCCTGGGGCTCCTCAGGGTTCAGAGTTGGACTGAGGTGGATAAATGGGACAAGTTATAAAGGACTTGGGGGCTGGGCACGGTGAATGCCTTTAATTGCAGCACTTGGGAGGCAGAGGCAGGGAGATCTCTAAGTTGGAGGCCAGCCTGGTCTACAGAGCGAGTTCCAGGGCAGCCAGGGCTACACAGAGAAACCGTGTCTTGAAAAACCAAAATATATAATATTAGTAATAGTAATAATAAGTAAATAAATAACAGATTTAGGAGAGCTTTGCCCATGGGGTGCGAGGGAGCCATGAAGGACTGTCAGCAGGGAAGGAGCTGGGGCCTAGGAATGGAAGCAAATAGAGGCTGGGTGCCTGAGGAGAGGCTTGTGAACAAGCACAGGGAGAAAGGAGGGGCAAGGCAGAGTCAAGGGCGGTAGAGACAGGATTGGGACTCCATCCCCATCTAACCTCAAATGTTACTTCCTGACACCTCCATCTCAGGACCTCTATGATCACAGGGCAGGGTGGGTCTAGGGTGTGGGGACATCAGCTAGATAGTGAGTCAGGATCAAGGCTGCTGGCAAGGTGACCTCACTCTTAGTCACCAGGAGTGGAGATGGAGGGCCCAGTGGTATGAAGCCCCAAATCCTTGCCTACTCTCACAGATACTCCTGCCGGGCATGGGTGGGGAAGCTGCTAAGCACGTCTGTCTCCCCAGACCATAGTGGGTGCCCCCTTGGCACTCCCATATACTCCATCTTTACACCAGGTCCTGAGTGAGGGACTCATCCCATGTGAGTGGGCCACATTTTCTACTCAAGGAAGGAAATGGACTCTGGCGCCTCAGCATGGCCAGGACTGGGCTGTCAGCATAGAAGTGTAGACAGGGGAGGGCTGACCCCCTACCCCACCGGCCTTGGTGCTCTAGATCCAGAGAATGAGTTAGGCCGTGATGTCTGGGGAGGCTAGGGGATAGTCCTGCAACATTTGTTGGTGAAGGTACTGTGTGACAGACTGGATGCCAGGACACAGACCTAGGCACAGACCCATATTCAGCCTATACAGTAAAGGTGCAAGCAGTCACCAGGCTTTTCCACAATAACTGGTATACTTAATAAATACTCAATACCAGGGAGGGATACCCGAGAAAAAATAGAAGTGATAACCGAGGATGTCCAAGGGTGACAGGTAATCCAGAATGGTTGTGGAAGAGGGGGCCTGAATTACTTGGGAAGAGCATTTTAGATGCTGGGGACAGCAGATGCAAAGACCCTGGGGTAGACTGGTGTCTGGGACATTTGAAGGCAGTGTGCCTGGAGCAGAGGGCTGGATGAAGACAGAGAGGATGGGATGGTGCCACTTACTGGACCTTTGCCTTGAATGAGTTGGAAACCATAAGCCTGTCTCCCTTGATTCTGTCTCCCGATTCTGTCTCTCTTGATCCCTATCCTTTCTCTACTCTCTGTTCTCAGGCCCCGTGGAGAACTGACTCCCCAAAGACCCAGTCCCTTTGCACCCCAAGAAGAGGGTTTGCGAGCAGAATCTTGTGTGGACGATGGAGCCATTGCCCCTGACACTGACACAGCCTCTGGGGAGGTGCCTGAGGCTGGGCCCTCCCTCTCCTCCACCATGTGCCAAACAGGAGGCCCAGGCCCTCCACCCAGCCCCCCAGATGAGTCCCCTGATCCCCCTGATCCCCCCGACCCCCTCGGAGCCACATGAGGCAGGAAGCCCCATCGCTGGACAGCCACACTTCTTGGAACTGAACTGAACTCTTTTGGGCCCAGAGCCCCAGGCACAGCAGAGGTCCCTACTGGCCTCATGAGGGCCACTGGCTTCAGGAACCTGGGCCCCCCATCTTGCGTCTCCCCTTCCCCCAAGCCTGGCCCCTGGAGGGGGCCTCTGATTCAAATCTTCGCGTGACATTTTCACATTATTTAAAAAAAAAGACAAAAACAACTTTTGGAGGAAAATGGGGCCTGTGTGTATTTGGGGAGGTGGGAGGGAAATGCCAGGTGTAGACACTGCATGGAAGTCACTGTCCTTTCCTCATGGCCCTGAGGCAAGGTGCCCACGCAGCCGTGGAGCTTGCCTGCCTCCCTTATGAGGAGTCAGTGATGGCTTGGGACCAGGCAGTTTTGGTAACCATGTTCCTGCAGGGTCTGAGAGCTATCACAGGGCCAGACCAGGTGGTGGGAAGGGACTCAGAGCTGATCTGCTGTAACTCAGCTGAGTCATCTGCTAGCCACTGCCTGGCCTGCCTGCCTGCCCACACTGGCCTGTCTCCATCTACTCATTTCTCCGTTACTGCCCAACTTCTGGGCAGGCACACAAATACTGTCTATATGATCATGCATGCACACACCCCCACCTCCGGCCCTGGACAGTTGTTCTTCACCTGCCCAAGTGCTTGTCTTTGTCCAGTCTTCCTTGCAGTGACCTATGACTGCTGCTCTGGTTTCTTCCTGTTTCTGTGTTCTCCCATGCATCTCCCTGTGCTTTTGCCTCTGTTATACGTTGGGTCTTGTCCCTGTCTCCTCCCTCCCTCCCGTGGCTGCCTGTTCTTTAGTGTCTCAGTGGGTAGGCTGTTGGTCCCTGGCCTTGGGTCCCTCAACCTCTACACTTAGGGACCAGATTTACTTATATGAAGGGAGTGAATTTACATAGTGGAGGAGAGCCAAGGCAAGGGGTGGGTTTGAGCAGGATGATATACAGGGGTAACAGGACCCGAGGTGGAGGGTGTCACAGGAAAACCCTACTACAGGGTTTTCCTTCCTCATCATAGTATAGGATTGCTGCCTGGCAAGTGGTGACATGATTGAGAGGCAGGTCTGCCCAGCTTGGGGAGGGAGTCATGGTAGTAGGGTGGGCTAGGTCTTGGCATCCTAGTTCAAAGAATGAGAGTTAGAGCCCTAATGCCAAGTTGAGAGGTGGGCTAGAACCATGTGTTCTGTCTACCTGTCTCTGTGTATCTGTGTGTTTGAGACAAGATCTCTCTGGTCCTGGCTGTCCTGTAACCCACTGTGTAGACCAGGCTGGCCTCTAATTCAGAGATTAGCCTGTCTCTGCCTCCTGAATGCTGGGATTAAAGACATCACCACGCCTGGCAAGGGCCAGGATGTTTAGGTCTGAGAAGGCTGTGGCCTGAACTGGTGGATATGAGGGAGGGGCAGGACCTTTATGCCTCAGTCTGAGTGAAGAGGGCTAGAACCCCTTGTGAGAGCCAGGCCAATCCAAGGTCTGAGATGCTAATGTCCTACCCAGCTCTGGGGAGCAAGGTTAAAGGTCTAATTCCCCAGGCTGCGGGAGGAGGGCTGGGGCCAACCGCTGCGGCTTTATCTGAGGGAGGAACCTGGGATCAGGACCTCTGGTCTGAAGGAGGGTGTACTACCACACCAGCCCTCGCCCCACAAACTCATATTCAGTTATCTTCAACCACAGAAACTTACTGCTTCACAGTTGTGGAGGCTACAAGACCAAGACCATCGACATCAGTATTTGGAAAAATCTCTTCCGTGTTTTGCAAGCCTGGCCTCAGGTAACCATTGGCACTCCTTGGCTTGTCTGTGCTTTGCCCTACTCTGCATTCATCTCCACATAGCACCCCTCTGTGGCCTTCTGTCCAAACACCCACTTTGGGGACTTTTTATGTGTGGGTATGTTGGTGGGAACTGGGAAGGGCATGGTCTCACATGTCTCAGTATGGCTTTGAACACCTTAATTCTTTTGCCTCACCCAACACATGGAATGAAATGAGCACCCCTCCCCCACACGTGGCCTGAAAGGCAGCTTAAAGCATTTTGCTGTGACTTGAATGTTCCACAAACACCTGCAGCTTAGTTTGGCCAACGTTCCCTTGAGATCAGCGTGCTGGCCATTACAACCCTGGGCCTACTGTGGTGGCAGCTCCTGTACTCCCTCCTGCTTTAGTCACTGGGTCCCCGAAGACTGCAGACCTCCACCCTTCCCACCCTCCCCTCTACTCACTCTCAGATCACCCTGACTCCTGCCCCAGTCTCAGCTTTGCATAACCTGTTCTTGCCTCCCATAGCCACACCAGGCACCATCTTACCTCTGCTAATGGTAGTCACCAGTTGCCAGGCAAGGATCCTGGGGTGAGGAGGAGCCCTACAGCTGGGGTTTTCCTTTGCCCTCATGTCTTTGTCACCATCAAGCTCAAACCCACCCCTTATCCTGTCAATTAGTGCAAGCTTATGTGCAAAGAAAACTTGGTCCTAAGGTATGAAAGACAAGGATCCAAGTTCAAGGACACCCACAAACAGGGAACTGGAATCTAGTTCCCAGACAGTACCTCCCTACTGCCCAGTTACCATTTCCTTGCCCTGGGTTCAGCCCACTGAGGCAGACAGGACAGGTGAAAGGGTGGTTAAGAATCTTTGATACTCATTGCCTAGCACTTTCCTGGTCCTTTGAGTTACACTGAAGTTGTTTTATTTGGGAATCTCCATTTCACACCAGCCCCCCAGGGGGCATGGGTAATCCATGCCCCCTTCCCTAGGAGACTACAATATGGCCACTGTGAAGACTGCCATTGTCTATTGACACATAGCCTGAGCCAAAGCCCACCTAAAATAGAACCTGGATGCTCCCACTTACCCAGACCAGTGCTGTTGGGGTATACACCCACGGGAGTTTGCAAATCAATACATGCGCTCTGGAATCTCAATTCCCAGAAGGCCCCAGGGCAGCATTCTTTCTTCCCAGTCAGGCCTGCATGCTAAAGCATGCTAGGAAGAAGTAATTCTTCTAGAACTACCACTTTACGTCTGGCAAGGCAGCTAGCAGTCTATAATGCCAACACTGGAAGGATGAAGCAGAACTCAGACTTTAAGCTCACCACAGGCCAAGAAAACAGTAATAAAAAAGCTTCTTAGCTCCAAATGTGGGCAGGGGGCACATCTGACTCTTTGTTCACTATTCCACCAGAAGCACCAGGGGACAGGACCACTTGGGGACTCATCATTCTTTTACTGAGATTCCCTCTCAGGAGTCAGGAGACACATGCCCAGGCCTTTTGATTAAAAACACACCTCCACAGGAGGCTGGATCTGGGGAAGCCACTGTCACAATGGCATCCCAGGGACCTCATGATACCACTGTGCCTCGTCCAGTACACCCTGCGGTACTCATGGACAGCCCAGCCACTTCCTAGTGACCGACACAAGGCCTTCTCAGGACTTGTCTCTCCTGAGCCAATCCTTTGTTGTTCTAGTCTTAGTCTCCTGTGCTAAGTCCAACAGGTGGGCCAGGCCAATGGGCAGAGCGCCTGTAGAGATACGCTGTGTCTAAACACCATACCGAGACAGTAAACTCTCCCTCCACTCAGCACCCGCAGGGCTTGAGTCACTGGTCTGGGATGCGCCTGCCTCCGCCCTGTATGCAGCCCAGAGTCCTGGTTAATGTCAAGAGAATGGGTTCTCAGCTCTCCCAAACCAAAGAAATGAGGGCATCTGCAGGCGCAAGGGATTAAATAATTAATAAGATTACCAACATGTTAATTACAAATAAGGAGTCAGGAGCTAGAGGTGGTGATTTTCCAAATGGGGAACCAGGATCCACAGCCCCGGGGCCCAGGGGTCCTGCCACCCAGGCGGGGCGGCTCCAAAATAAATAATGGAGTTGGGGACAGAGGTCAGGGTTGTTCTTGCTTCTTCTTCACAGAAATCCGCTTCTTTCTCGCTGCCAACATCTCGTAGAAGGGGTCCACGCTTACAGCAGCCCTGCAAAAGGAGGTGTGATGAGGACCAAGGGCTTGACCCCAGGCCCAGCCCTCCAGCCTCAGACCCTAGCCCAATGAGGCTTACTGGATGGACTTGATCCACTCATCTTTCTCCTCCTGGGTGGGTGCTGAGATTCGATACACCATGTGGTTCCCCTCTACTACCCGACCATCAGCCTCTGTTTTGCAGGCTTTGATGAGTTGTCCCTTATTGTTGGGAATGTAAAGCTCAAAGCAGTTCTAGAATACAGGGGAGGGGACAGGTCAGAGGAACCCTGGGTCAGTCCATGGAGGTACAGGTTTAAGGCACCTCATGAGTCTCACCGGCTTCCGAGGATCATCCACTTCACGAATGCTCAGGTTCTCTAGGGGGATGATCCCTCGGGGCTCCTTGTCCTAAGAGGCAGAGTCAAGAGTTCAGGTTATATGGGTCCCCCAGTGACTCCCTTAGAGTGAGAGCCGGGTCCCCTGCTTCCCCACCCCCATCCTGGCCCATGTCTGCAAGCTCCACCCTCACCGTAGTGTACTCAAAGTAGTAGAGGCAGTTATCTGTAAGGATGAACCAGCGCCGCTTCCAAGTCTTCACCCGGCCCCCTGCAAGGGAAGGGGTGGGAGGGGCCGGGCTCAGCGGGGAACCGCTGGGGAGGGGGGAGCAGAGCAGGAAAGGTAGGGTTCTTAGGTCTAAGACAGAGGCAATGAGGGAAGATAGGCAGGCAAGGACAAGCTGCTGGGGCCCCAGGAGTTGGGACCCCCTGCTTGGGCCAAAGGTTCTGGCTATTCTACTGGCACAGGCCCAAGCCCCTCCCCCTGGGCCAAGGCAGCCCCTCCCTTTCTGGTGGGGTGGGGGCGGGGCAAGAAAACCAGGTACCTACCTCCTGGGGCAGACAGCGAGAAAGCAGGCAGGACCAGGTGTGGAAGGGAAGGTGGAGGGATGGGGTGCCCCCAAGAATCGCAGCGACAGAAATAGGGGGTCAGGGAAGGGATGCACAGGGAGCCAGAGTCACAGCAAGAGAACAGGCAGAGGGGAGGGGGAGAGAGGAAGAAAACCAGTTACATCTACATGGGGTGGAGCCAGGACCTCCCCCTGCCCACCATGCTTGGGCTTCAACCTTTCCCAGTAGGTGCTCAGCCTGGCCAGGATGGCCCTGGAAAAAACATGTTCCCTGACATTCTCTACCCAGATCTAAGGGGTGGGGGTGGCCTTAGCTGTATGCTCTTAGGAAGTCCCTGGCCCTCTCTAGAGACCCACCCATATCTTGTCTGTAATAAGATGGCCTACTGTGGCCTCTGGATGAACCAGTAGAGATGTTTTCATCAGCCATGATGGTTAGAACCAGGCCTATGACAGACCCCTGCATCTTACTGGCAAGGCACCTTTGAGCCTCAGTTCCTTCAAATGAGAAATGGAAAATACTGCTGGCAGAGCAGCTCAGAGCCCCATCTTGGTGGGAAGTCGCCTTCTTGCTCCTCCTTCTAATGCACTGTCTGCTGAGGAGCCTGATCTTTACTAGCTTCCCTGCACCCTACAAAGGGGTCAGGGCCAGCTGCTGCCTAGCAAGGGCCATGTGTAGTCATCAGGATAGTACACTGGCTGTGTAGACACAATCCCTTGCTCCAAGAGCACATATCAACAAGGCAGGACAGGACCTAAGGCCTGGAGAGATGCCAAAGCCACCGCTGACCAGCCCAAGGAAAGTGACTCTGCCCTCACTCTGCAGGGAGCACCTAGCATCCCTCCGCAGCTCTGCCACAGCTCTCACACGTTGTCTCTGAGCAGTGTCCAGGCAGCCCCACCACTACCCCTCTAGCTCAGCACAAACAGACACCCAACTGTACTGCAAGTATCTGAGAAGCTATAGTTACTAACTAATGGCTGGCCTGTACCCAGATCCTGCCTGCATGAGCCCCAGGGTTCACACAGCACCAGCAACTCAGAACTCTCCTGGTTACACTCTCTGGCCCTGGATAACTGAGCAGCTGGCTTAAAACATGGTACCATATCACACTTTTCAACAAGGACTGCTTGCAACTTCCCCTTCCAACCGGGAACTCAAGAGTCATCTAAAACCATCTGCCCATATCTCTCATGTTCCCTCCTCAGGCAGGCCTGAAGCCCAAAGTTATCCCTATGTTGGCTCACCTTGGGCTGACATTCAGCGGGCTGACAATGAGGCCAAGTCTAGAGCAGTCTGCCAAGCATCTGATCCTGTCCTGGGACTTGGAGATTTTTAATAAGGGAGGTAAGAGCCTGGCTCATCAGGCTCAGCATATAGACAAGTCTGCTCTTGATTTCAGCCCCATTTTTCAGTTGTGGAAACTAGAGTTTCTCAAAGGTGCAAAAACTGAGGACAGTAGGTCATGACCCAGGCCACTAGTTGCCAGCAGGCTCAAGAAGGGACGTACCCAGCTTTAGGAGCCAGCCCTCTCGGTCTGGGTTGAAGAAGGTATGGGTGAGATCATTCCCATCATCCTCAGGGATTTTGAAGGGCTCGTTTCGGATGCTGTCATAGAGGTTCTGAGGGGCAAAAACCAGGTTAGCAACTCCAGGCCCCTGAGCCGCCTTCTTCTGTTCAAGGGTCAAGAAAATCATCAACTGTTCACTCAACAGGTGAGAAAGGGAAACAGAAAACAGAAGAGATGGGAGGAGGGAGGAAGAAAAAGGTGAAGAAATAATGATGGGAAAGTCTGTTAAGTTCTCAGAGGTGATGGAAGAGAGAGCCTGAAAAGCCTGAGAGGAGACACAAAACAAGAACCAAAGGCCAGACTAGAAAATTGGAAGCAGAAGAGGAAACACACTCAAGGGTCATGTCCACACCACTGTGAGCAGCAAGACCAGCTCAGGTACTGAGAGACCCCTGGGGCACAAGGTTAGAAGAGGGGTGGGACTGGGAACAGCACTGACCCTGAGAAGATCCTCAGGCAGGTCCCCACCCTCATTGATGCCCCGGTTCATGGCCACAAAGCGCTCCAGGCCCGGCTTGTCCCTGACATTGGGATTGTGAAGGCTGGTGTTCAGCATGATCACGGCGAAGGACAACACGTAGCAGGTGTCTGTACCAGGTAAAATAAGGCAACTGGTGATGACTATGACCTTCTTGGGCCTTTCGTCTATTCCTCTCTCTTGTCTGGTGACCCAGTTTCTAGCACTTCTTCCTCAGACTATAGGTCCACACCAAGCCCTCTGGTCCTACCTGTAGACTGGAAGACCCCAGGGTTGCATAAGCAGTATCTCTGGGCAAAGGCCTCCATCATTCGATCAATTTTCTGAGCCTCTCCGGGGAGGCGAAAGCTCCATAGGAATTGCCTGGTTTGGAGAGAGTCAGGGCAGGCATGGGTTTCTTAGTCTCTGGTAAAAGCAGACAAATCATTGTCCACACCTTGCCTGGTGTGACAATGCACACACCTTTCATCCCAGTACCCAGGAAAGAGGCAGGTGATCTTGCTGCGAATTCAAGGACAGCCTGGTCTACAGAGTTCCAGGCCAACCAGGGCTACACAATGATATGCTACCTTAACCCCAACCCCTGAACAATCAATCAGATTCCAAATCTCTCTCCTCCAGCTGTAGCTTCAGTTACAGGTATGCAATCTGATCAGATCTGTAAGTCCTGGCCATGGATTCCGGTGGGTCTATGTAGAAACAGCCTTTTTTCCATTCCCTAAGTTTGCTAAATTGGACTGGGGGTTGAAGGTGCTTTTGCTGTCAAAAGGGGGAATCCATTGAGAGCAGTGGAAAAGCAGGCCCCACCCTGGACTTGTCTTATTTGAGTCATTTCCTGAGGTGAATGTGGCTTGTTTCTGTTGGTGTGGCTCCCCCCTCACAGCTGAGAAAGCCCTGGCATTTCTGCCCTATCCTCACCGGAGGGCCTGCACCAGGTTGAGGTCAGTGAACTCGTGTAGATCCACAAAAGCATGGAGCACAGACAGGTTTAGCTCTTCCCTGGAGGGAGAGACAGTCACATCAGGGCGAATGATAGGACAGATAACAATGTCACATCTTGTTCACTATGCTTCCCCCACAGCAGCTCAGCCTGTCCCCTGGCTTCATCCATAGGCTGGGTCCTGGGAATAGGACACTTTGCTCTTGCAGCCTGTCAGATCTTTGAGCATACAGAGGACCTGATGTCACTTCTCTTAACTGTTTTCCCTAGAAGCCTTTATCTCAAGAGCTGGCCTTTATCTATTCTTTATACCAAGAATCCACAAGCAATTCCTAGTTCCTACTTACTCACATATCTACAGAGGGTTTCTATACACTTGTGGCTCTGGCCCATGGCTCAAGACTTCCAGACAATCCAGTTGTGTATGCACCGTTAAACCACTAACAGTCAGACTTCAACAGTAGCTCCAAACATAAATAGTGCCCTTACTTACTGGATGCCTACAGGTACCAGTTCCCAATATTCTCAAGCTACCCTCAGAGCCAATCAGTTGAGTGTATCATGACCCAGTGGAGGCCACAAACCTGCTCTACCCCATGAGGCGCTGATGAGAATGGGAGCACTGTCCAGGCCTGGCAGCTCACCTTTCCCCTAGGTAGTCCCCAATGGCTGTCTTGTTCAGCCCCTCGCCCTTGTACAGGAAGCGGGCAATTTCCTCAGGTGTGTTCTGCAGAAGTTCATGCTCCACCAAGAATTGGATCCCCTAGAGGGAGGGGGCCAGATGTGTGCCCAGGGCAGAGGTTCCTGCTCCCCATGAACCTCAGCATCCAAGCCTCCTCAGACTAACAGAGCACGATCGCCTTCACAGAGCTCCGCATGCACCATCCCTAACCCATTCCCTCAGCCTCTAAGGCTAATTCCAGTATGTACAACTGGGTCTGGCAAGGAACAGGTCTGAAGAATAACTGAATGTGCTACATATTACAATAAAGAAATGAAGCAGATACCAGACACCTGTTCATCAAGCCATGAACAATGGAATCCCCTCCCTAGCTCTTCCCGTGTCATGAAAGCCCCTCTCTTACTGCCATATCTCACCCTGAACTGTAAGCACTTATATCTAGGGGGATCCCTGAGAGTATGGCAGGATCTTAGGATTCTCAGCATTGCAAAGCACAGGGACAAGGCCTCAGTACACAGACAATCATGAAACAGATGTGTAGGGATTCAGAGTCTGTTGTCTAAAGGATATCTATTGTCTTAACAATTCTAGAACCAGGGATGTCAAAACCATGCCTGAATATCTTCCCCGCTAACCTTTTTGGGGTCCATGTTGAATTTCTTCCTGCCCATTGCCATCTTCCGGTTCCGCTGCAAGGTCTTACTGCAAAAGCAGGGTGGGGAGCAGCCAAGGGCCAATGCTTGAGCATCCAGGGCCCTGGCTAAGCCCCACGTCCCATAAGCTCCTACAGTCCTCACCTGCCCTCATTGGCCTCCAGACCCTCCACCTCACTCATAGCTTCACTTAGCTCTTCCCGCAGGCGCTGGATCTCCACCAGCAGTTCCTGCTTGCGTCGGCGGATGTTCTCTAGCTCCATGCGCTCCTCTGGAGTCAAGTCTGGGGGTTCTGGGGACCAGGGTCAAGAAATTAGTACTGGGGGCCAGGACTCCTGCATCCTGAGAAAGGATTCAGGGTGGGGGCCTAGATTCCTGTCCAGAAGAGGAATGGGTGCCAGAAGTCTGAGAGGAGAGGATGTAAGACTGTGAGTCCTTAGTTTGGGGCAGAAGGGCCTAGGAATCCCAGCTCATAGGTCTGGGGATGAATTTCTGGGCCTATTACTTGGAAGGCAACCAGTTCCTGGATCCTGGACCCATCACCACAGTTAGAAACTCCTGAGTCTGAATTTTAGATGCTTTATTTGGATGCCCTGGCTCCTTGGTCCCAACACAGCAGAACAGGGTGCTTGGATATTGGGAGCATTATTTGGAAGGACACAGGGCCTTGGACTCATGGCTTCATCATCGAAAGGGCTTTGGAGCCCTAGATCTCGGATGAGAACAGGTCCCTTCATCGCGGTTGAGGACCTGGGATCCTGGATCTTGGATGCAAATCTTGGAAAAACACCAGGACTCTGGCTTCTGGACCCACCACTGCAGGGATCCTAGCATGGACCTTAGGTGCATTTCTCGTATGGAGGCCCGATTCTGGCTCCATCATGATGGGAAAGTTGGGGGTCCTGAATCTTGGGTGCATTTCTTGGAAAGGAACCGAGGTTCTGGTTCTGCCATAGCGGACACCGTGGTCTGGATCTGGGGTACACAGTAGAGACAAGCTAGGGCAGCAGGATCCTGGGTCAGGGTCGGTAAGGCCGGCGTTAAGCCTAGGTCCGCAGGAAGAAAGCCAGGCCGCTGCTCCCGCGAGTGTACGCCCCGCCCCGCTCCACGCCCCGCCCCGCCCGCCGCCGCCGGAAGCGGGCTCGGCCCAAACAATGGCCCGGGACCCCCGGCTCTCGGCCGCGCCGGAAGCCCGTCCCGCGCGCTGAAAGGCGCCTCGCCAGTGCGGGGCAGTCCGCGGCGGGGCTTGGGAGACGCTCCACCCGCCCGCCTCGCCCGGCCTACCGTAGACACCGTCCTCCATGGCGGCTAGGAAGGCCCTCGGGGAGTCCGGGGCGGTTCCGCCGGCTGGGCCTGCGTCCGCGTCGGCCCGCGGGCTCGAGTGAGCCCGCTCAAACGCCCCAGGAGCCACCGCCGCCTCCTCAGCGCCCGTCCTCAGCGCCGAAAAGACTCTCCCTTCACGGCCCAACCGCCCGGCCGGTGGGGCCCGCCCCTAGCTTTGACACCACCCAATCCGCTGCGGGTCTCCCCGAGTGCTCCGCCCCCCGACGCTACAGCATCATTTCCAGGACCAATAGGCAAACAAGAAGCAGATGCAGCCACGTACAGCTGGCGACAGACTGCTAGACTGACCAATCGGATTGTGGGTAGTGTGTTCAGTCCCGCCTCCGAAACAAAGGAAAATCCTTGACAGCTTTATCCTCCAATAAGAAAACTGAAAAAGAAGTGACCAGGAGGTGTAGCTTCATGGAAAGGGGAGATTGCGCCTGCGTACAAGCCAGACTAGCGCTACTTAACCCGGCACTCCTTGTTAGGGGGCGGTGCTTTGTAAATTTTGCTGTCAAGGGCGGGGTCTCAACCTTGGGTTGTTGCTGGAGCCACACCTCCTGGCCCTCCCTGCTAGCTTTTGACCGCAGTTGTTGCCAAGCAACTGGGAGCCACACAGGCCCTTCTTTGCCTTCTTTCTCTGGGTACTTCTCAGCAGGTCGCTATCTTTGAACCCTTTTCGTATCTCCACATGAGACTTTCCTACACACCTCAAATCTCCTCAGAATCAAAGGATGGTAAATAAAAGCATTCTCTCTTCCAAATGTTCATGGTATTGGATACTGTGAATGCACGGGCTCTACCTTCCCAGGGCTTTCTTTTTCAGGCTCTTCCTCTCTCCTAAACTCTCCCTCTTAGCTTCCTCTTCCTAAAATCCTGCCTTCCCCAGGCATTCTCCCAAGACACCCCCTTCCCCTCAGAATCTTCTGCCTTGCACTCTCAGTCTGGCAACTCTCCAAGACCCTTTACTTAGTCCTCCTTCCCCCAACCTTTTCAATCCCCACACTCCTCCCTTTTTAAACTCATCCTTCCTCACAGAATTCTCCTCCTCTTTGCAGGGAAAGCAGTGAAAGGCCTGTATGATGGGAACTCCGGCATACTTGTAAATCCCAGGCCCATGATGGGGCTTCCAGGTCTTGTCCTCATTTGTGTCCCTGGGCTGCTCGGGTGGGGGCAGATTCTGGGCCAGGACTTGGTTAAGCCTTTGGATTAGTCATGGAGCCTCCTAATCCCCTCTCTGACCTTTTTGAGTGGCCTGACCCATGCCCTCCCTCATGGAGACCCTGAGTACACCAGTCCTACCTAGTTCTCTCCTTTTCAGTAGAATCCAATGTCCCTGCCTGTTCAGCCCAACTTAGCATCTTTCTCCACCATAGTCTTTGTTCCTAGTCCCTGCCCTAGACTTGGAGGTGGGAGAGCTGCCAGCTAATTAATCCTGTCCGGTTATTACCTGGGGATTCTGAAGGATAAAGCAAGATGAGAACCAGAAGAGGGCATGGGTGGATTCAGCACTCAGGCAAGCCAATGCCAGCGATGGTGCTGGCACCCGGTAGGGAACATGAGTGAGGACACCTCCTCTTTCTGGCAACTCCCCTGAGGCTGGCCATCAGCCTGCTGAGCACTTAGGTGGCTGCACCATGAGTGAAGGCCAAGAACAAGGACCCACAATTTAAGAAATACAGGCACACTGCCAGAGCTCCTGGGCCTTTAATGCAGTGGCAGAGTTCCCCTATGGACTCCTCCACTTCTCATAGTGGATATACCCTAGGGACAACAGCTGCCTCTTCCATCTCCAGCTCCTAAGCTGGAGCAGGGAGCTGGTGACACTGGCCCCTGGTGATAGCCCATGTTTTTTGCTGGTTCTGGATCTACATAAAACATGGATCCAGCCATCAAGTCAGTGTCCCCTCCACTCCCCCTGGAAGGCTGTTTCAGCATGAGGGTAGGGGAGGAAATCTCAGGACCTGTACTGTATCTCAGCCTCTGTAAGGTGAAGGACCACCCTGCCAGGAAGACCAAGCTCTGGTGGCTATTGTTACAGGGAAAATGGAAGCAACGCAAGGAAAGATTTGCCTAAAGTCCTGAAGTTACTTGTAGCTGCTGGGATTTAAATGAAGTGAGCCTTCCTGGATCTCTACAGAGGGTTCCAATTAGCTTGGATCTTTCACATCTTACTACAGAACAAACAGAAAAGATAGAGATCTGTATTTATATCATATGTATAATACATATATGTATAATATCTGTGAGAAAGAGACACACATCACTAGGTATAATAATCCAGAATACTTTAGGCTTACCAGCCTCTGCCTCTTCCTTCCCTTTTCTATTAGTTAGTCCAGTGATTGTCTAGGCTCTCGATTGCAAGCTCCACTCAGAACAGTGTCTGCCTCCTAGAGCTATCAGGCTGTCCATCTGAAGGTGACTAGGACTTCTAGGCTTAGGGAAAGGACAGCTCTGGTCTCTGGAGGTTTGATTCCTTTTGGCATTACAGAACCATAGGAAGCAACCCAAGGTCATGGAGATAGATCCTCAACCTTGCTGGGCAAAGTGGAGCCAGCAAATCACAGATAGCTAGAATCCTACCCGGACTCTGATCAACCTTGAACCATAGAATCCTGATTCCTTTGGATGTTCTAAGAATGGCACTTCAAACAAAAACAAAACTCGCCTTGTGGATCAGGGAGAAGCCAGACCCAGCCCCTCAGCCGGACCCTAAGCAGCCAATACTCCAGAGTCCTCCAGCATCTGGAACCTTAGTATGTCACCTTAGTCCTCCCAAACTCAGAAGCCTACCAATGTTTTGTGTATTCTAGAAACATAGCTTTGTAGTTTCTGGAGCAGCTCCATGCTCCTCTAGCCAACCTGTTCTGGAATCCCCAGTGTCAACCTAGACTCCAGAGAATCTCAACTCTTGGGCTTTCTGGAGCCATCGGGACTTTTCTCCACACACGGTCCAGTCACTGTTCTGCCTTTGGTCAATGATGATGATCCTGAATCCTTGGACTGAATCCTATGACTGCTTGAATCTCCGTTTCTTGATCTGTGTAAATTGACATCTCCCTCCCTGAGGCTGTGTATCTCACTGATGTCCAACCAAAATCCAGCCTCCACGCCTTGTCTCGGGTATGGTCCAGGAATCTGATCCTTTGGCTCTGGTAAGACTCGGGAATCCAGCTCTTAAAGGGGTCTCGGGAGTGAGAGTGGAGCAGAGAAATAAAGGTGTGGTATATCTGTGGTAGACATCCTCATGGTTAATGGTTACCTCATCAGGCCACTGGTCCTGAGAAACCCCTGCCCCACTCCCATCAGAAGCTGGAAGCTCTCCATCCCTGTCATCTTTGGGAAGGGGTGTCACATGGGGAAGTGGGCCTCAGCTGTGTCATGGAGGCAGGGTCAATGCCAGGGTTGGTGTCAGAGCTTGGGGGCTGGCAGCTCTCTCTGGGGTCTCTGCTGACATCCCCTCCTTAGTGTCCTCCTCTTCATCTTCCTCCTGGCAGCAGCTCAGAGCAAGTTCATTCTCATAACAAAACGCAGCCAGGGAGCCAGGAAAACTTGACTTAGGGCTGTGGGAAGCCTGCTCTGCTCGTTCATCCAGCTCCTTGGCACTGCAGACTGGTGTCCCTGGGACCTCATATGTTCGATGGAAGTGTCGATAGTCAACCTCATACTGGGAGCCACGCTGGAAGAGGACCGGCTCAAAGCGGTGTCCCCATAGCAGCTCACCTGGGAGGTAAGATGAGCGGCACTGTGTAGTCATGGCTGTGGCCTCAACCATACCTTCAAGAATGACCACCAATTCAAAGTCAGCCCGGGCCAGCTCGGCCCGCCCCAGCTCATACAGTGGACTGGCAGAATCAATCTCATGCACAATGGTAATGGGAGATACGAGGAAGATGCGATCAGTGCCTCCATCAAAACCAACATCTACATCCTGGTGGTCCAGTGGGATGTACTCACCCTCTGGGGTCACACGGGGCTGTGCAGGAGCAAGAGGACAGAGTCAGAGAAGTGAACAAAGATTAGAGAAAGAGAGGAGCAAAGATACAAAAGAAAGAACAAAGAGCAATACAGTGAGATTAATCCAGAGACAGACACAAAGACAGACAGACAGAAGCAGAGACAGACTACAAGAGAAAGGCAGACAGACTCAAACCTAGGGAAAAGGGAACATAATCCCCAAAGACAGAGGGGGATATAGAACCCCCTCTAGAGGGACCAAAACCCAGGAGCAAGGGAAGACAGAAGAGACCTAGAGAGAGAGAGAGGGATAGAGAATTAGAGAGCTAGGGACCCAGCGAGCGAGAGAGGAAAATACACAAGGTACATCTGGCTTCAACAGGAATTATTCTATGGCTGTTTCAGGCGGCTGTGCCTCTCCATCCCATGAGTATGTGAGGGATGAACACACCGAGAAGTGTGTGTCATATAGGGATGAGCACACCGAGAAGTGTCAGCACTGGTAGTTTTGCCTCCTACTTACTACCCTATGACTGTCTTTCAGGCTGTGTCACTGTTCCACAGACCTCTGGAAGAAGTGTCCTTCTGGATCATCTTGGGAGTTTCAAAGGGCTAGGAGTTCAATTATGGTTGGGGCTCTTTTCTCTGTACCCCAGGGGCTTCTGGACATCGCATTTCTCACAGTTAGCCACCCTCTCATCTGACCTCAAGTGCAACCTCTACTGGGCCAGGGCTAACCACAACTCAATGGTTTGTTGGGAACCCAGATGCTTAAGCAATGTGGCCCCCAGTCTAGGAGCATCAAGGCTTCTACAGCAGGGCTTGGAGGAGGTTGCTGTCGCAGTGGCCGGGGAGAATGGCCTCATGCTGGGACTGTTTCCAGCCTAGGTGCTCTACTCATGCGGAGGAGGTTGGTAGGAGGGCCTGGGACCCAAGTCCTGAGCGGCAGTCCTTTCTCCTGGGAATTGTGCCTTGGACAGTGGAAGGCCTCACAGTCCCCAACACCCATTCAACACATCTCAGGCTGTTGTATTGGCACTTCCCTGCCTTAATGCTGCTGGGAGCTGGAGAAGGATCACCGGAGGGCAGGAGTGGTTGCCTGTGTCTAGAGCACTTAGTAAACTCCTATCAGACAGCCTCCAGATCAGGGGGTCTTCCTATACTTTACAATTGTTCATCTTCTAAACACATACACACACACACAACACACAACACACACACACATGTAGCAGCTGGGTCCCCTCCCCAGTCCCCACGCACCCCCTCACCTGCAGCAGCTGGGCGCGCACGTGAGCCTCCACCAGGTGGCTGCGGCGCAGGTTGCCCACCCGCCACATGAGGCAGAGACGGTGGTCTCGCAGAGCCACCACTGCGTTCTCACTGAAGACCAGTGTCTCGTTGCGTTTCTTGGGCTTGGCCATCTTGGCCATAACTGCACCCACGACGAAGGCGTCGAGCACACAGCCTGCGATGCACTGCAGCACTACAGCGGCCACAGCAGCTGGACACTCCTCGGTGACGCTGCGCACACCATAGCCTATGGACGTCTGGGTCTCCAGTGCAAAGAGGAAGGCAGCCAGGAAGCTGGCCACTTGAGAGAAACAGGGCGAAGGTGGCGGTGGGGCAGCTAGGTCGCCGTGCAGCGAGGCGATGAGCCAGAAGGTCAGGCCGAAGAGCAACCAGGAGGCAAGGAAGGAACAGGAGAAGAGCAGGCACATCCAGCGCCAGCGCACATCCACACACGTAGTGAACAGGTCACTTAGGTAGCGCGCGCCCTGGCCACCCAGATTCACGAAGCGCACATTGCAGTGCCCATCTTTTTTGACGAAGCGCCCGCGGCGCCGGCTCCCAGCTACCGGCCCAGGCGCCCACCCATTACGGCACAGCCCGGCCCCCGCCTCCTCCTCATCGCCAGCTCGACTGTTTCCTGGCTCCAGCGCGCCGCTCAGGCGGCGCAGGGCCCTGGCCAGGCCCATTGGGTGGGGAGACCCCCTCTAGATTTGTCCTAGCGGGGGGCAGGCGCCCCAAACCTGCAGGAACAAAAGATGGACAGGAATGTAAGGCGTACCAGGAACTGGAGGACCCATCGCCACAACACTTGTCTTCTGCTAAAAAGGGTAGGGCAGTACTCAGGGACGAGACATTTAAGAATATCCTGCCTGCCATAGGAAACTTGGTACAGATAGGTACAACTGTGTAGCAGAGGGTTTCTAGTCCAAGTAATGTTGTTATGAAGTATGCTAAATTGGTGGCATACTGCTAAACATAATGAATTTACACATTCGTGGGGTTTTTGTTTGTTTTTGAGATAGTACTGGTGTGGAACACAAAGGGACTCCTGAATGCTAGGCAGTGCTCTACCACTGAACCATACCTCTAGCACCAAGAACAGTTTTGTGATAAACAATATAATCGTGCAGATATAAACTACTTAAGACTGCAGCTACTCAAGCTAGGGTTTGAATGCTAGCAGTTTAGCTCCTGAGTCCTTGTAAGTGACTACCAATACCAACTATCAGAACAACAACAACAAAAAACAACAACAACAAAAAAAACGACCTAGGCCCTAGTGTCTGGAACATTAACTGTAGCCACAGGCCCTGGTGTGTGGTGCACACACTGTAGGTCCAGAACTCATGAGGCTGATATAGAAGTATGGAGAATTTGAGGTCAGCTGGAGCTACAAAAAGCCATGAGTCATATAAGTAATAAGGGTTCTATCCAGCAGAGAAAAAGAAATGAGGGAGAAACATCAAACAATATGAACAATTTCTTTGTTGAGGCTACCTTATGAACTCCAGTGATCTTTGCATCTCAGCCCCTGGAGAATGTGGGAACACATTTTAAGTGGGAGCAGCCAATTCCAGGCATTGTTCAGTTCCCTGTACCTTCTACATCATGTATACCCTCTGAATTCGCCAAACTCAGACTGAGGGCAATGTCCTCTGTACTGAACATGCAGACCTTTTTTACACATCTGTATTCCCTGAACAATACTGTAAAGTTACATAGCAAAGCTGGGCGGTAGTGGTACACACCTTTAATCCCAACACAGAAGCAGTGACCGACAGATCCCTGAGGATTTGAGGCCAGCCTGGTCTACTGAGTTAGTTCCAGGACAGCCAGGACTACATAGAGAAACCCTGTCTCAAACCAGCTGGGCAGTGGTGGTGCACACCTTTGATCCCAGCACTTGGGAGGCAGAGGCAGGCAGATTTCTGAGTTCGAGGCCAGCCTGGTCTACAGAGTGAGTTCCAGGACAGCCAGGGCTACACAGAGAAACCCTGTCTCAAAAAAACCAAAAAAACAAACAAAAAAAACCCCCAGCAAAATCCCAATATATTGCATTGCATTATTCTGTTTTGGAATCTAGGGGTTTTTTGAGACAAAGTGTCCCCATACTGGAGACTGGCCTGGATCGGATCCTTCTGCCTCCACATCCTGAGGGCAAGGCTCACACTCAGCTATAGAGAAAACTCTAAGCACACGGGACAATATGTGGCAGTTTTCTCCATCTGAGGAAAGAGGTAGATTGGGGGAAAATATGCAGGGTTTCTTCATAAGCTGATAAAAGTCCTAGTATTACTACTCAACTGTGAATACACTACAGATCACTGGATGGGTTAGGCCATGTGGCTCAGTAGCTGTGCTTGTGGTCCATGCCTCAGGCCCCTAGGTGTTAGGCCCCAGCATTCCAACAAAAACATGATGGATGAGTTACTTTCAAATGAAGCTACTAATAAGTTCAGCCTTGACCATCTGATCCAAGGCTACTCCTGCTAGTCCTCAGTTTCCTTAATAAGGATAGGGACATCATCCCAGTAAAGAAGCACCTCTCGTCATAAAGACCCAGGCCCTGCTGGGCTCTGTGGAGCAAGATGGAGCTCTGAGTCAGACCAGCCTACATATCAAGACCTTATCTAAAAAAGGAAAAAACAAGCAAAAAAATCCCTCAGGGCCTGATCTGGTGAGACTCTAACCAGGCTTCCTTCCTGGACTTCTGACTTGCTCGTTTGAGGATGGAGATCAAAATCCCTATCTTGAAAGATAGGAGGGGCTCTGGAGTCCTTGGGCAGCTGTTAAGCCAACTCCCGATCTGGACACTCAGCTCTGACAGTGGGTATAGTGCGTGTCTATGGCCCTTCCTGAGCCTGAGTAGGGGCAGGTCTGAGCCTTCAAGCTCACCTGCAGCCAGTACAGGGCTGGTCAGGTCCAAGTGTTGCCCGTGTTACCTACAGCTCTCTACTCTAGGCACACTAGACTCTACTCTAAGGGCCCTCATGGGCTTTGGTGGAACCAACTGAGTGGTACCTGTAAGAAGGCTATGTGAAGTTTGGCACTTATGGCCCACAAGTGCCTTACACCTCCTTTCTTGGTCTCCATGGTATCCAAAGTCCAGCCAGGGCTCACTGAGGCCCCCTGACAGGTGCTAACCTGAGGCTGAGAGGACAGAGCTGGACAGAGTCAGCACAGAAGCCCAGAATACTGAAGGTCATTCTTGGGAGGGGAAGCAAGCTGGTCTCGCAAGAGCAGGTGTACAATTGGAAAGTGTAGGTTAACTTTCATGAGCAGCCTTTGAAGCAGGATGCCTACTTTGCAATGGTTTCCAAGAGCTAGCTAGGGAGAGAGGGAAGGTGGAATCACCCAACTTCTGGAGTCCCTTAGCTGGAACCACCAATGAATCTTTGGATGCCAAGCCCCAGTGATGACCACAGTGCTGGCAGTGGGACAGGCCAATGTGTCTATGGAAGACTTGCAATTGCCCATGGTACCTACCAGCTTCTAGGGGTCAACTTGCATTGATTGCTCAGGGTGCCAGGGGCTTTATCCCATCTCACTCTGGGGCGGCTATGCTAGGGTGGAAAGCTGGCCTGGGTACCAAACCTCTGACTGCAACTCTGCTACTGCCTGAGGTAGACCTGTATCTACCTTAGATTGGGTGGAATTTATACCTTCAGAGGGCCATCTGTATCCCACACGGCCCAGCACTAGGCAGCTCCTGCAAAAGATGGGGTGGAGGATCCTGATCCACACCCCCATCTTCCACCTGACCTACAAGAGCAGCTTAATGTTTCCATATAAAGGAGCCACAGGGCTTAAGGTACTTCAACTTCATGTCAAAGTCACTATATAATCTGGAGCCAAAACCCCGCCCCTACCATTCACACAAAGTGGCACCCCTACCTCTGCTAAGTAGTGACGACAGAGGGTGCTGAGAGTCCCAAAGGAGTCCCCTTAGGGGACAGGGACCCCTGTCCTTTCCTGGTCTCCAAGGCAGCCAGATAACCCAGCCACACTGGGGTAACTATGCCCAAAGACGATGCAAAGTCAGTGTTGTGAGCTGGGGTGGGGATGGGGTGTAACGACACACGGACAGAGACCCAGAAAGAGTGACAAAGACTGACTCAGAGAAACAGAGACATAGAGGGAGGCACAGAGACCCAGAGAGAGAAACAAGAGGTCACAGTGGCATGATCCAGGAAACAGACCCATGGGGGTTGGGGGGTTCTGGGACTGACTCAGAGAAACAGAGACCTAGAGAGAGGGCAAAGACACAGAGATGGAAACAAAGTCACAGTGGCGGTGAACTGGGAGACAGAAATCCAGAGAAAGAGACAGACAGACAGACAGAGACCAACTCAGAGAAACAGAGACCTAGAGAGAGGGACAGAGACACACAGAGAAACAAAGTCACAGTGGTAGTGAGATGGGAGACAGACACCCAGAGAAAAAGACAGATAGACAGAGACCAACTCAGAAACAGACTTAGAGAAAGGGGTAGGGACACAGAGAAAAAGAGACAAAGAGAGGCAAAGAGCAGGCAGGGGTAGTGAGGCAGGCAAGACCCAGAAACCAGAAATGTCAGCAAAGGTGAATAAGAATTAGAAATGAAGTACATGTCTTATGAAATGTAGACAGATGGGGAGAGTGAGGGGCTGCCTTTCAAAGGGAGAATGGGGTAGTGACAAAATTTATCAAGTCAGTATCGACCAGAGCTAGAAGCCAAGAAATGGAGTGCTAGAGCGGGAAGGCTTCCGGAGGGAACATCAGGAAAGGTATGGGGGAAGAGGGAAGATGAGGTAGGTTGGCTTATGTTTGCACTTACCTGGGGGGGCCGCCCACCCCCATTCCCTGTACTGGGGGTTCCTCTGATCAGGCTGGAGAGGCCTTTGGGTGCTAATGTGTTCAGGTCTGTCCTCGGCCCCTGGGGCCTGAGCCGGGGCACTCAACCTCTGAGCCCCAGCGGATCAGGGCCTGAACAGAGGGGGGTGGGGGTGGAGCCGGCTCAGCACTGCAGAGGGGGAGCCAGGGAGGCTGGCCAGGCAGGGCACTGGGCTGCGGCCCAGGCAGACTGGAGAGGACAGTGCAGATAATGGGTGAAGGCAGGGAGGGACAGGAGGGATCAGGAACATGGGAAATAGAGGAATATGAAGGGCACTGATGGCATAGGGAACTTAGCAGGAAATACTGAGTCAGTAATAAAGGGGAGGAAATGTGGGTCCCCATTTCCCCTAAGATGATGCCTTAATAAGCCAGTGGTCCAGAAAGAGACACACAGTTACTGACTTGGAGCCAGACAACAAGGAAAAGCCCACAGAGGGTGAGAGTCCCATGGGTGAAGGGCTGCAGGGGATAGAGAGCTCTATGCCAGATCCCTCCCTACTCCCATCAGGTTCCTCACAGGAAAGAAACACAAAGGACTTGTGGCTCAGTGTTTGGGGCCTTATTGTAGTCCTTTACTGCAACAGAAGCCCAAGACCCCCTCCAAGACAATAGTGGTCAGCA
>NW_022196904.1:37367930-37369848 GCF_008632895.1 Mastomys coucha
GGGCCTTATTGTAGTCCTTTACTGCAACAGAAGCCCAAGACCCCCTCCAAGACAATAGTGGTCAGCACAGGAGGGGACCCCAGATGGCTCCCAACTTGGATCTCAACCAAATCTAACTGGCCAGAAGACAAAGAGAGAATTAAATTCCACTGGAGTGACCCGGGATCAGACTTGGTCCAGCCATGGCAAAACCCTTAAAAGTTCCTTAAGTCGATCAACAGCCAGAATTGGGTCCTGGGTCAGAGTTCCTTGGGGTCAAGCCAGGAGTCAACACTGACAAAAATCTCATCCTGAGGCTGTATCTGGGACAGGCAAGGATCTTTGCCTGAACCTAGTCTTTGGTGTAAGGCAACGGTCAATCCAAATCCTTAGAGACACTAGGTCAGTAGAATCCATGACTTCTGTTCCACATAGGCCAGCTGAACAAGTCTTCCTTTCTGAGGTGCAGTCTACAGGCCTAATGATCCTGGCCAAGTTAACTGATCCAGTTCCCATGCAGAGCCAAGGCCTGAGGCCAAGTGTTGGCCATCTCAAACACTGATGGTTCGGAAGACGGTGAAGCCTGACAGGGCGGTGCTGATCAGGACCCCAGGACACTGTGGGTGCCAGTGTAGCTCCTTCAGGTCAGTCTCACCTTGGTGCACAAACAGCAACTGCTGGGGAAGTGCTGCCAGCCCAGGGTCTGTCTCTGTCTCACCGGCCTCTGGGTCCCGTTCAACAGCCAGGTCCCATTGTGTGATCTGGTTGTCAGCACCTGAGGCTGCAAAGACCCCACTGTCCTGAGGGTGCCATTCAACAGAGGTCACAGGGGCCATGTGTTGCTTGAAGGTGGCCACAGGGGAGCCAGACTACAAGAGAGTGTAGGAGTCAGGCCTCGGTATGAGTACCAGACACTCAGTCTCAGAAGCCCCTCTTATACCCATACAAAGCCAGAGCCCAGGAAAGCAACACAGAGAAAGGACAGAGGGAAGAGAGGACTTAACCACGGGCTGCTGGAAGCTTTCACCTACAAACCAGCCTCCTAACAAGGAGACAGGAGCCTGCCCACGAATGTGCTTGAGCATATAACAAAACAGGAAGTCCTTCTAGCACATGCTTGGCTGTTGTTTAAGGCTGAAGCTGTAACAGGACAGTAACAGCTCCCTTAGGCCCCCTGATGCTCCCTGGGAGTTTGGCAGAGAGGACCGCACCTCCCTCTGGAAGCTTCCCCAGGACGACTCTATAGGACTGATGAAACTGGAAGAGGCTGACATCATGGTGATGCAGGGAAGGCCTGGAGCCAGGACAGGTCCTGGCTTTCTTTAGAGACTGGAAATGCCTCTTCCACCTGCATAGAATACTGATCAGCTCTACAGACAATGCTTAACTTAGCTGTGATGTCACCTCTTCTCCTGTTCTGTGTCTTAGTTTCTTTTCCTGTAAGGAATGATTGGGGCTCAAAATCCCAAGTAATGCTAAAGCAAACTAAAATACACTACAATTCCCAGCAGCCCAAGGCCATGGGCTATGTGGCCAGCTGTATCTCTGCCAAATGGGCAAATGACAGTTACAGTTTCTGTACTGCCCAGCTGCTGTGGGGGCAAAACCACCGGGTACCTACGTCCTAGTGCAGACAGCGAGAAAGCAGGCAGGACCAAGTGTGAAAGGGAAGAAAGATGTATAGGGTGCTTACGAGTCCTGGGAAACAGAGAAGCAGGGGAGGGATACGAAGGTTGAGGGAGTGACCCCTCTGCTCACACCCACACACTGCTGTGCCTGCCTCCTCACCAGGGTTTAATGCCCAGAGCTTCCCCAGCCCTCAGGAACCCAGCTGGGAAGATACCTTGAACTGTCGCAGGTCCCAGACTTTGAGGGCCCCATCATCCCCACCACTGAGCAGGAAGGGCTCCCTGCGGCTCCAGCTGATGACATTGACATC
>NW_022196904.1:37369859-37388104 GCF_008632895.1 Mastomys coucha
TGATGACATTGACATCCCCATCATGGGCAGTGGCTGTGGTGAGCATGCAGGCCTTGCCTGGGGCTGCTCGGATGTCCCAGATTCGAATGGAGGCATCAGCGGAGCAGGAGGCAAACACCTAAGTAAGGTCGAACATGTTTGAACTGGAAAGATGCCCCAACCCACAGACTACACTATCATTCATTGTCTCCTTCTCTGGACCAGGACCCAATTTGGGCCCCCTTCTCTCCCAAGCCAGGGTTCAGGTTCCTAGCCTGCCCTCATCCCCATCAGACCTACATGTCTAAGCCTCCAGCCTTTCCTTACCGTGTCCTCAGAGGGTGACCACTGCAGATCCTCCACAGAGCGTGTGTGGCCCACAAATGGCCTCTGGTCCACATTCCAGGAACCACCATCAGTGGGTGTCCAGAGGTGGATGTTCTTCTGACAGTCACCAGTCAACAAGCGGCCTGGACAAGGGTTAGGAAACCACCTTACCCACCTGGTGGGAAAGGCACTTCTTGCCTTTCCAGGAGTCCTATGACCCATCCTCCCTGAAACATGAGAAAATCCAACTCACCGGGCACCCGAGGGGACCAGTCAAGAGCAAAGCCCTCTCCCATGTGGCCAGCAAAGGAGAAGATGGGTTTTATTCGGGCTTGCTCATCTCGAAGGAAGATGGCCAGAGCCTGAGGGTCATCCACGACCTGCAGGAGCCGCCGAAGTGCAAACACTTCCACCTGGCCCTTCTCTGACCATACTCCAGCCACAGGCTCCTCTCCCAGCCAAGATACCTGCCAAAGGGGTATACAAAGCAAAAAGGGGAAAGGCCTAAGGTTAGACAATAGACTCGCAGAACTATAACCTTGGCATGTCTACAGACAAACATAGTTCCCAAACAGCTTTGTAAGAGGAAACTGCAACCTCCCAGCCAGGTCACCTCCTGGTGCTAAGAACAGAAACAGCAAATGGATGAAGCTCAAGCTCCTGGCGGTGTTCTAGAAAATGGTCTCTGAAATACTGTGGGTTCCAGGGCTTGGCTCTCATGCCCTTTCGCCTCTACAATCACTACAAGATCCTTAAACTGCCCTATTACCATAGACAACACATTCCTCTGATCATCTCCACTACGGCTAGTTTTATGTCAACTTGACATAAACTAGAGTAATCTGAGAGAACAGAGCCTCAATTGAGAAAATGCCTCAATGGCATAAGGCTGCAGGCAGTAGGACATTTTGTTAATTAGGAGGGCCCAGTCCACTGTGGATGGTGCCATCCCTGGGCAGGCAGCCCTAGATTCTATAAGAAAACAGGTTGGCTGGGCAGTGGTGGAGCACCCCTTTGGGAGGCAGAGGCAGGCAAATCTGAGTTCGAGGCCAGCCTGGTCTACAGAGTGAGTTCCAGGACAGCCAGGGCTACACAGAGAAACCCTGTCTCAAACAAAACAAAACAAAATGAAAAACATGAAAAAGAAAAAGAATGAAACAAAGCTGAGCAAGCCATGACAAGCAATCTAGTAAGCAGCACCCCTTCATGGCCTCTGCATCAGTCCCTGCCACCAAATTCCTGCTTTTTAAGTTCCTGTCTGACTTCCTTTGGCGATGAACAGTGATGTGGAAGTGTAAGCCAAACAAACCCTTTCCTGTCCAAGTTACTTTTGGTCACAGCATCTCATCACAGCAATAGTAACCCCAACGAAGACATTTACCTTGGGCCTAAAACGTTGAGACCCATGTTTGGCTGTGTCTTCTTCCTCACACCCACCCACACTCAAGTGCCCCTCAAACCTTTCTAACCACCTGTATTGTGGCCACTGGCGATGCCATCCTTCCTGTGAGTTGTTCCTTATGAAATCAAACACTTTGGGCTCTCTGCAGCCAACTTTCCACACACAAGCCTGAGGGAGCCTCTTAAAACAAGTACCAGGCTGGGCGGTGGTGACGCACGCCTTTAATCCCAGCGCTTGGGAGGCAGAGGTAGGCGGATATCTGAGTTCGGAGCCAGCCTGGTCTACAGAGTGAGTTCCAGGATAGCCGAGGCTACAGAAAAACCCTGTCTCGAAAAACTAAAAACCAAAAAAAAAAAAAAAAAAAACAAAAAAAAAAAAAAAAAAAGAGTGCTTATTTATCGAACCTGGGGCCTTAGGCACGTGAGGTGAGCACTCTACCACTGAGCTGCCTTTTATCTCATTCTCTCCTGCCTCAGCTCCTAAGCAACAGCTCAGTAAAACCCTTACATTTCACACCACAATCAGGAGCTGTTTCAGCTTTATTATCTGTTTATCAGCTCATATAGTGAAACAAACCCTCTAAAAATGAGGGGGATGGGTGGGTGAGAGGAACTAAGGGACAGGAGGAAGTGGTGAGAGACATTTGAATATTGGGGAGGGGTATGCTGCAGAGAATGGTTAACAAGCTTCTGGGAAGACTGTACCCGAACTCGGTTGATGCCACCGTAGTGGGGAACCATGGCCAGCTCCAGCTGAGGTTTCCTCTCCTCTTCATCCTCTTCATCTTCCTCATCGTCATCACTGTCCTCTGAGGGTGTAGGCCTGGTCCCATGGAGATTGTGCATCCGAAGCATCATCAGTCTAAGGAAGCAATGAAGAGTTAGAAATTGAGTGCCGGGTGTTGAGGGAGGAAAGCGACTGGGGACCCAGACTTTTAGCAGAGAGCCCTAACTCGTGGGACCTTGAGGGTGTCTTGGAAAGGTCCTGGGTCTCACCTATTGCTCTGGGCGCTCTCCGCCTGGGTTCCCGCACACAGGTAAAGACTGAGAGGGAGCTCTGTCCGGTTGTCGCCCAGGTGATCTCGTACTATGTCAAAGCTGAGACAAGGGGCGCCTAGGGATGGATGGAGAAATTAGACCGTAGAGTTGCAGAGTAGGGACGAGATACTGGGAACTCGGCCTCCACCTCCAACAAAGGCCGGCAATCTGCAGGGTCACAATCCTCAGACTCCACACCCTTCATCCCCCAGACTCCAAGTCAGGCCTTTCATGTCCCAGGACCCGAGAGTCAGGCCTCTCTGCCTACCAGTTTGCGCTCGATGGTACAGCACGTAGGCCTCTTCATCCATTACCAGCTCCTCTCCCTCGCCAAGTGGTGGCCCTCTGCCGGGCAGGTAGACCTGGGATGGGCCTTCGGATCCTGGGTGGCAGGTTTCAGCCTCCATGGGCTCCCCGGTTTCACATGTGCGCCTCCGGCCCTTGCGCGCCGCCATCTTCGAACCTTCTTGCCCCGGACGCGAAGTAATAGCGTCACTTCCGGGCTTCACCTCCCACAGTCTAAGACCCGTCCCACTGTACTGTTACCTTGGAAACCTGTGAACCAGCAATAAGAAGGTAATGCGCAGAGAGATGGTCGCCCCAAGTAACTGCGCCCTGGCTCAGTGAGAAAACTTATATTAGGAGCAATTTTGTCTTTCGCGTGACCTTGGGGAATTCTTCCGCGCAGCAGTGGCAAGACCTTCTGGGAGTTGTAGTTCTACAGAAGTCTTTTGGCTTCAGAACTCTTTCCATCTTCCACCTTTCATTCCTAGGGCTGTCTTTCCATTTAGTTAATTATTCATGTATGTAAACGAGCACTTACTGGCAAGGAGACTGGGCTTCTGCTCCCCCGAGGACCTTTAAGGCCGATTTCTTCTTCTCTTCTTGTTATGATGGCTTTAAATTATTTCAAAATGCTTTAGGGTAGACAGGCTGGACATTATGTCTAAGTTAGTGGATTGGATCTATCCTCCAGGGGCAGTCCATTTCCCAACCAGGCATTCCCATGGCAGCTCTGGTCAGCAGGCACTTAATCAGAAAGTCTCTCTTGAGGCTGCTGCTACAGCTGAGTCAGCTCTCTTTATCTACCCATGTACATCCGAGTTTTAGTTAATTGGAGTAATGAAATATTGGCAACACATCCTCACTGGTGAGATTAAGGGTATTCAAGACTTGGGTTGGCCACTCTCCATTTGCATAAAATAACCAATCAAACTGTTCTTGCCAGTAGCCTTAGGAATAATAGATCTCTAGATTTGGTCCTAATTTGTGCATCCTTATGTTTAACACTACTCTTGGGGGTGTTGCCTCTGCCCTGTCACCTCTCCACTCCTCTCCCCTGTACTCTTCCCGGGGTTGACTGTACTTTCCTCAATCTCCTGTTTTCTAGGACTGGGGAATGAACTCAGGGTGTTATTATACAACATCCTGCCTCTGCTACACCACCAGCCCAGTTTCTGTTGTCTGACTGTCTTCCCTATGGGGACTTAGTTCTCAGTTTCCATTTTTCTCCAGAGAAGTTGAAGGGACCTAAGAGACAGACACAGAACTCAGGCTTGGACCGAGGAGGCGTAAAAACATGGTTTTATTCCAAACACTGCAGTGTAGGAGTGGGAGAGGGAAGGAAAGGTCAAGTGTGGGCTCCCAGACCCTCCTCTCAGTCCAGCCTCAGACCCTGCTGAAACCTGGGAAAGGAGACCTGGGGGTGGAGTGTCTGCTGGATCATCATTGAAAGGTTACAAATAAGGGCTGGACTTGAAGATGTGATTGGTGGCATCTGGGGTGGTAGGTAAGTGGGGGAGACAGGTGAAGGTAGGACTTTTTGTGGAGGAGAGGTTATAGGTCAGAACCAACAAGGATCTAAAAGGAGGGGTCATCGAGGTCTGACATGAAGGGTCACAGTCTGGTCGGGGCACAGTCTGGGGTCAGATGATTATTTTAGGTGTTGGAAGTCACAGTCTGGGGTCAGGGGTTTCTGTGTGGCGGGGCCAAGGTCTGGAGTCACAGTTTGGCGTACGCGTCTCACAGTTTTGAGTCCTGATGAATGAAAGGTTAAAAACAGGCTCCCCGAGAGGTGTGTCTGGGGCTAGGGAGCTGCACAGTGATGTGAGGGCCATGGCCCGGAGCGTAGGGGTGGGGCGCGGCGTGACCCCCCCACACCTCCCGCCAATCAGGTGACGTTAAAAAGCCCTTTTCGGGTTTAAAAAAAAAGAGTCGGTGGGCTCCAAGAACCCCGCCCCCTTGCTCTCAGGATGGGTGAGATTTGGGCGACCAAGTCCCCTCTGGCTCATAGTTCCCCCAAGGCGAGGGGGTGGGGCGCAGGACGCTGCTCCAGGCGAGGTCCGGCCAGGTTCGTTTCTGTCCTTCCCAACCCATGAGGGTCCTGTCCACTTAGCGCGTCCCCTCGGGCCGTGGCCTGCGCTGACCGAGGGGGCGGCCGGGTTGGGGGGGCCGGAGCCGCGTCATACCTCCGACTCCAGGCTGGAGAAGTGCGCAGAGCCCCTGCGTGTGCCCAGGTCCCCGCCCCGGTGTCTCCGGTGCGACGCGGTGGGCAGGGGCGGCCCCCAGTGCGCAGCGTGCGGGCAGCGGCGCGCGTGGCGGGAGGGCCCGGTGAGCCTGCGCGTGGGGGCCGCCCGTGGGCAGGAGCTCAGGTCCTCGAGCGAACGCGAGGTGGGCGCGGGCGGCGGGAGGTCCCAGCCGCCAGCCGCGCGCCTGTGTCGGTGGTGGTGCGGCGCGGCGGGGGGCGCACGGTGCGAGGCCCGGGGGCGGTGCGGGTGCGGTCGCGGACAACCACAGCGCGCCCGGCGCCGGGGCGGTGGCCCCGCAGCCCAGGGTGGCGGCGGAGGTGCCCACCAGCCACCGTCTAGGCCGTCGTGCGAGCAGCTGAGATGGCGTGGTGGCGGTAGCAGCTCTAGGCTGGCGCAGTGGCGGCAGTGCCACGCGGGGCCGCCGCGCGGGGGCAGGTAGTCCCAGCTACCAGCGCGCCAGCCCCCGAGCTTGTCGACCGACCAGTAGCGGCCGGGTGGCGGCCCGAGGCGCTCGGCATACGGGTAGGGGAAGTCGGCGAACCACCAGGGCTCCAGGCCTCCGAGCGACGCTCCGCCCAGGCTCTCCGAGTCCTCCGAGTCCGAAGGCGAAGGCTCGAGGTCCAGGTAGGCGCACGGTGGTGGCGCGGCACGGCGCGGCGGTGGTGCGGCCGCGGCCCCCGCGCTCGGGCCGCCCGCGCCCCCGCCCAACAGCGGCTGGCTCTCCGGGTCAGAACGCGGCCAGCGCGAGGGCGCCGGCGGGCTCTCGTCCTCGAAAGCCAGGCGACACAGTGGTGGCCCGACGGCGGCGGCTGCGGCGGCGGGCGGCGCGGGCGGGGATGGGAAGCCCGGGAAGGCGCCGGCGGGGGGCTCGGCCGGCTCTTGCTCGCGCACGATGGCGAAGTAGGAAGGTGGTGGCTTCTGTGGGGGCTGTGTGGTGGGTGGGGACAGTGGGCGTCCGGCTGCGCCTCTGGGTGCCGCGCGCGCCTCGCCGAGGCCCAGCCCCTGCGGCTCGATGGGGCCGTAGTATCGGTGGAACCCGTCCGCTAGCGCTGCGCTCCCCGGGGGCCCTGTGCCCTTGGCCCGGCGCCAGCGGTCGGCGGCTGCGCGCTCTCTGGGCACGAAGGGTGCGGGGCCAGGGGGCGGGCGAGCAGCGGGATATGCGGGGCTGGGCAGCGGCTGCGGCGGTGGCGGGGGTTTGGCCGGTGGTGGAGCAGCCTCGGCGCTGCAGCAGCTGTACATGCCCTGTGAGAGAAGGTGAGGGGTCAGCGGGTTGCCTGCACCTCTTCCCTATGCAGTGGGCCCTGCCCGAGACCCCCATTTGTTACATCTGACGCCTCTTTCTCACTTTCCCATTCCCCTTCTGTGCAGGCGCCTCCCCTGCCTCCTCGCTCCCTTTCCTACCCTGGAGAAGGCCAGTAGGAAATCCATGCGGTGGGTGGGCCCTAGGCAATGCCTCAGGCGCCAGTACACCAGGTGTTCCCAGGCGAAGACCAGCAAAGAGAGGCCCATGGCTACGAGGAGCATGTAGAAGACACCTGCCATGTTGTCGATATCCAGCTTGCTGCTCATCACCTCGATCTTGTCATTGTGGCAGATCCCTGAAAGCCACAGCCGCTCCAGCATCTCAATCTCATCTGAGGATGGGGTCAGAGTCACTTATTAGGAGCACACTCTCCTCTGATACAGAGTCCAGGCCCCAACCCCTTCCATTCTTAAAGACCCTCCTCCCCAGGACCGAGGGTCAGCCCTCCCCTCTCCAGAGGAGGACTTCATGCCCAGCATAGCCGCACCATCCCCCAGGAACTGCAGCAGCGCCAGGTCGATGGGCCTCTTCCAGCGGGAGCCCTTGTGTAGGGCGATGCCATAACCAGTGGTGGCGAAGACCTTGCCGGAGCCGATGGTGACCAGCTTGCAGCCCTCATCCTTGCGGGCCATGTAGTTGAGCACTGCTGCGTCATAGATGAAGGCGTCCAGTTTCCTGAGGACAGGGGCAGGAAAGACAGGGTCAGTCTCATTTAGATGACTTCACAGCACTCCAGGAACGCCTTTCATCTGTAACCTGCAACTGCTCAGGATCGACTGAGCAGATATTCCTTGTGGTTCTTTCCCACATTGGTAAAACATCATTATTCTAAATACCACCAAGCCCAAGCTTTTGCAGAAGTGACAGTTCCTGGTAGGAAAGCGGCTCTGGAGAAATGACAGCCATTGTAACTGTCGAGGGAACAGTCTCCTAGTCCTCATTGTATCTTTCCAAAGAAGATACTGCTTTGGTTTTGTTCCTCTCTGTAGCCCTGGCCGTCCTGGCACTCACTCTGTAGACCAGGCTGGCCTCAAATTTATAGAGATCCCCCTGGTCTCTGCCTCTCAAGTGCTGGGATTAAAGGCCTGTACCATCACTGCCCAGTGGGTTTTGTTTTTAATGGAAAATTCACTTTTTAAAAGGTCCTGGGGGCGTAGTGGGTAGAGAGATGGCTCAACAGTTAAGAGCACTGATTGCTCTTCCAGAGGTCCTGAGTTCAAATCCCAGCAACCACATGGTGGGTCACAACCATCTGTAATGGGATCTGATGCCCTCTTCTGGTGTATCTGAAGCTACAGTGTACTCATATACATAAAATAAATAAAATCTTAAAAAAAAAAAAGGTTCTGGGACTGGGGATGTAGCTTGGTGGCAGAGCACTTGGTAACATGAGAGTTCACAGTCACTTATAATCCTGGCTTCTGCCATTACCTACACCCATGTGATAGACTCACATAGACATATACATTAAGACATATTTTTAAAAGGCCTTTCATTTTATTAGTTATGATGGTAGAGGTGGAACCCAGCCCCTGTATATGTAGGCCATCACTCTATGACTGAGCCAGGCCCTGAGACCTCACTGGAGTGCTAGGCAGGCTACCCACAGCCCATGATCTTGCAGTAGAAAGAGGTGTGACACTTAGCAGGGGGAATGACAGAGACACCAGTGAGCACTTATATTTTAGCAGTATTGGGCTAATTCCCGTTCTATCAGACACACTGATTCATTCATTTAACCCTCACAAGAGAGTTGTAATACTGAAACCTTTGTGTCTATTTTTCTTTCCAGAGGGGAGATCTGGAAGGAAAGTCATCCCCAAGGGTGGGAGCACCACACCCTTCCCTCCTTTCGCAGCTTCTTCTGGAGACTGCCAGCCCCAGGGAGCTGGCACCTGCTCGTTCCCATTCCCAGCACACAGGGATAGTTTTACAGAATAAGTTGTGTGAATGACAGTCCACATCAGTAGACAGGTATAACACAGAATATGCTATTTGTGATCTGACAGGCAGAGAAGTCTGGAGTGTGTTAATAAAACCGGCCTTGGAATCCCAGTTATATGGTAACTCCATGTTTTTTCTTTCTAAAGATTTACTTATTTATTTTATGTATATGAGAACAAATACCATTGCTCTCTTCAGATACACCAGAAGAGGGCATCAGATCCCATTACAGATGGTTGTGAGCCACCATGTGGTTGCTAGGAATCGAACTCAGGACCTCTGGAAGAGCAGTCAGTACTCTTAACTGCTGAGCCATCTCTCCAGTCCTGGTAACTCCATGTTTTAATTAATTTATTTTAGGTTTCATTTTTTTAAGGATTTTATTTTTAATTACTTGTATATATGAGAGGTGTATTACATGTCTGTGCAGGTGCCTGGGGAGGCCAGAAGGAGGATTAGGAACTGAACTCAGATCATCAAAGGACACACTTGTAACTGTTGAGACATCTCTCTGCTGCAGGATATTTGATTACACTGTGAACTCCTGATGTCTGAAAATACCTCTTTTTTTTTTTTTTTTTTGGTTTTTCAAGACAGGATTTTTCTGTATAGCCCTGGCTGTCCTGGAACTCACTCTGTAGACCAGGCTGCCCTCGAACTCAGAAATCCACCTGCCTCTGCCATCCAAGTGCTAGGATTAAAGGTGTGTGCCACCACCTCCCAGGCAAAAATATCTGTTCTTAGATGTGTGGCTCAGCCCTTAGCACACACCTTTAATACCTCTGGATAGAATACAGCACTGTAATACACACCTTTAACCCCAACAGAGAAGGTCAAGTTAGTTTGTACAAGGAAGCACCCATGTTTGAAAGGGATGTCTAATTGAGTGGCAGACAAAGTGATGAATCAGAGAAAGATTTGACAGGATAGGATATGCCCAAGTCTCACAGGACAGGAAAGGGAAGCTATTTAAGAGAGCAGAGCAAGAGAGGAAAAAAGAAGAGGCAGATTTACTGGGACAGTTGTACAGAGACAGATTGCAGAGAGAACAAGCTAGACACAGGTGATGGCAGAATGAATCAGAGAATGAGAAGGAGCCAGAAGACCAGAACATATTGCTAGAGTTAGTTTGAGGCCACGCAGAGCAATTCAAGAGAAAACTAAGAGAAGCCAGATTGAAGCAGTCAGCCCGAAGAGGAGTTTGAGCCACAACAGCTAAGTTGAGTCAGCCAGCCAGAGTTCACAAAGAGCTAGAAAGGGTGAACTTATTCAGCAGGAAGTCTCAGAGGCTGAAAATATTCTAGGCCTAGATAAGAAGTACAGAGGTTAGAAGCTTTCAGGACTAGGCCTAGGTTAGCAAACTGAGACAGTAAGCCTCAGAAACAACAATTACATCAGATGAATAAAAACTATATATCTCTCTAACCCTCTTTATTTATTTTTGTGCTGCTGGGAATTGAATACAGGGCCTACATATGATAGATAGCTAAGCAATCTACTGAGCTACATTCAAAATTAAGTTATTTAAATTTTCTTTTATATTTATATGAATGGGCAGGCATGGCATGCACATGGAGGTCGAAGGACAACCTGTAGGAGTTGGTCCTTCCCAGCTCTATCACATGGGTTCCAGGGATTAAACTCAGGGCTTCAGCCTCAGTAGACCCTCTACCGGTTGAGCTATCTTGAGGCCTTCCACCTTTTTCTTAATGCATGTGAGCATTAAGAAAATGCAACTGAGCATGCTCAGTTGTTTGTAGGTGCATAAGCGCATGTGTGTGTGGGCTAAAGGATAACCTTGAGTATCAGCCTCAGGACCACAGTTCACCTTCTTTGAGACATGATGTCTTTGTTTATTTTCTGAGACAAGGTCTCGTTATATACCTCTAGCTGGTCTGTGACTGACTCTGTAGACCAGGCTAGCCTGAAACTCAGAGATCCACTTGCTTTTGCCTCCTGAGTGCTGAGATTGGACTCATGGACCTCCATGCCCAATGAGACATAACATTTTATTGGCCTAGAGTTCACCAAGTAGGCCAGACTGGCTGGCCAGAAAACTCCAGACACCTGCCTGTCTCAGATATCCTGGCACCAGGGTTAGCATTCCAAGCAGTCTACTGGTTCTGAGGATTGAACTTGGGTCCTTGTGTGTGCAAGCCAAGAATTTTCCTGGCAGAGCTGTGAGCTCAGACCCAGTATTACTTTATTTGGAGACAACTCCAAAAGTTCGCCTTAAATTTCATATCCTCAGGCTGGGCGGTGGTGGAGCATGCCTTTAATCCCAGCACTTGGGAGGCAGAGGCAGGCAGATTTTTGAGTTTGAGGCCAGCCTGGTCTACAGAGTGAGTTCCAGGACAGCCAGGTCTACACAGAGAAACCCTGTTTCAGAAACAAGCAAAAATAAAACAAAAACAAACAAACAAACAAAACCCTTTACATCCTCCTGCCTCAGCTTCTTGAGTATCATCACCCTCAGGTTTTCCCTCCATGTTTATTCTTTCAATGGCATAGATACTGTGGTGAAATTCTGGTCACGTTTCTTGCAGTTCCCAAATAACTTCTAAGAGGGAGGGGCTTCCCCTTGTCTAGCATTGTCCAAAAGAACACTGCCATGGCAAGATGGAGCTTGTGTCTGCATGGTAGCCGCTGTCCACACACAGCTCCAGCCTTTGAAATGTGGAGAAGATGGAGTTTTAGGTGTTATTCTCTTGATTTTGTTTAAAACTAAACTACTACTGGATAGAACAGACTGTGAGAAGACAAGATAAAGACAAGACTAGATGCTGGTCACAGAGAAAGGTACCTCCAGGAAGAAGTTCTTAACCTTGAGTGTTACATGGTGTGTGTGTGTGTCTGTGTGTGTATGTGCCACCCAGAGCCTCTTCTAGCCCATGGACTGTATCACAATCCCTAGCCTGTCAACTGATAGAAATCTTTCCATATTAGCTTCAGAGACTGTCATGCATAAATGCCTTGTGTGTGTGGAAATAAAGGACTGAATCTGTCCATGTATTCACCTCTGCTGGGGGCACCGACTAAAGCAGATTCCTGGAATTGAAGTGATACAGCCAAAGCAAAGAAGGACTTGGGTGAGGTGGAGGCTAAGAATTACCTTGCTTCTTGGAGAGGCCATTGAGAGCCCCAGTCTAGCCTTAGTGTTACAGGGTCTTACTTTTCCCTTAATTCTTCACTGGCAGAGGGATCCCAGCTGGCATCTGAGAACCATCGATTCCCCTGCCTGTAGGCACTTCTGCCTTGTAGGTAAACCATAATTTCTCTCTAGGTTTCTCTTTGTTTAAGAAAATGCCCTTGAGGGCAAAAAAAGTGAATTGCTCTCTACATGTAAGTGGAAATAATTTGGTGTCTTATTGGAGGAATGCGTGGGATGGACTCAAGAAGCATTTCAGAGAGAGCTACAAGGCAAAGCTTGCAAGATGGAAAGAATGGAGGAGTATCAGGAGGTGGAATCAGATGGCGCCTACTTTCTAGTTTTTTATCCTAATGAAACCAAGAGCCTGGAGCTAAACTAATTCTCCACCTGTATGTCAAGCCTAGCACTTGGTTTTGTTTTGTTATTTTTTTTAAGATTTATTTTTTATTATTATTATATGTTTATGAGTGTTTTGCCTTCATGTATGTGCTGCACAAATGTACGTAGAGGATCTCCTGTACAGGGTCTCCTGGAACTGGTGCTACCCGTGGTTATAAACCACTGTGTGGGTGCTTGTCTTGTGCAAGAATGGGTGCTCTAACAGCAGGCCAGCTCCCCATACACCCCCAGCACTCATTTTAATTATTTGCTCAGTTCTGTGACCTAATGCCTGCCCCCATCTGTAACCCCTCCCCACTAAATCCTTATTTAAATTCAACTTTGGGCTGGAGACGTAGATCAATAGGTAGGGGATCTGCCTAGAATTCCGAGTACTTAAGTCAAGTCGGGGTGGGTTCTCAGGTTTCAAAACCCAGGCTAGCCCCACTGTCCCTGTCTCTGTCCTTGCTGCCTGTGGATCAGGACCTAAGAGCTCAGCTACTACTCTGGTGGCATACCTGTGTGCTTCCTGTCATGATTATCATGGACTAACTCTCTAAAACTGTAAGCAACCCCCCCACTAAAATGCTTTCTTTTGGAAGAGTTGTCTTGGTTATGGTGTCTCTTCACAGCAATAGAACAGTAAAACACTTAACAATGTGCAAAGCCAATCTACAGCATTGCAAAACCAAATTCATATTTTAGTAAGGTGCCTCACTTCTGTTCTCACTTGGAAAGGTGAGACAGGAGGATTGCAGTGAGTCTGAGGTAAGCCTAAATTTACGAGGATACCTTTGTGTAACAGTTTTCTCTGAGATGGAAATATTCCATTCTATGTGGAAGCTAAGCAGAAAGCAAACAACCCAAAACAGCTTCAGGAAGTCCCTGAAACTGACTAGATTAACTTTCACGAGGCTCCTCTCTGCCTGAGTAATCAATAAAATCGTAGAGTCCCTCTCAGAGGAGCCAAATTGCAAAAAGGGACTCTTGAGACCAGACCAGCTGCCTGGAAGAAACAGAAACCAGCTGAGCTATCTTGGAGAGGTTTAGAACAACTGAGGCACATGGAAAGGACACTCTCTAACCTGCTGGGCTGCATGCAGGCTGTGCAGTGGGCTCCATGTTCCCAGCTTTGGGAGTTGTCACCAGTGCTGGGGTGGGCTTTGGTGATGCAGCTGTCTCTGAGTCATCTCTGCTCCTGTAAGTAACCCCCCAAAACCTCATTGGTTCACTAAGTTGGACTTCGGTGGCATCCATACTTTGTCATGGGATCCCTTTCTGGGGTGAGTAGACATGTGTTCTGTCTCCCCAGGAACAAGAACAGGGCTGAAACAAAGATGAGTTAAGGAGGCATGAGTACACGATCCTGGCTGTGAATAGCAAGGCATGCAGCTGAGGTTGAGCAGCCTGAGGGAGCAACACCCACAGAGGGAATTCCAGCGGAGTTGTCCTTTCCTGTATGGTGTGTGCTAGTGTGCCTTTGTGCTATGACAGTGAGGAGTGCCACTAAGGCTGAGCCATCAGTATTGAGAGGCTCTGTAGGAAGCGTCCCAGGGTGGAGCCTTCATCGGTGTGGTATGTGGTGCCATGCCTGCTTGATGAGTGGGGTCCAACCATGTGAATATGGAGATGCCCTAAAAACTGTTAAAGGGCTAGAGGAAATTTTGCAGTCTTCATGATTAGCACACAGGGGTTGACACTGCTATTGGCAAGCAGTCGCAGGAGTTGCCTGGCTACATCCTGTAGCTAGAAATGCACATGAGGCTGAGATGGTGCTGAGCAGGAATTTATTGTTGCAGAGGAGCAATTTGCAACAGAGGGAGATGTGGCTAGCTAGTATCCTCAATGTTATCCTGATTTGGTGAGTGAATTACATAAAGGAAGGGGTGAGGTGAAGGCGCTGGCTTGCTGCTGCCCAGGGATTGGGGGCCAGGAAGAAAAGAGAGAACAAGTTAGGTCCGTGCTCATAAGCCCTTCTTGGGATCCAAGAACTTGGAATCCATGGGGAGATTCAGAGAGTGGGGCAGAGGAGAACTTGTAAACACAGTAGAAGATGCCCTGAGGGTCTGACCTTTAATAGGAAAAGAGGGAAAATCTGTGATGGAGCCTTAACAGTGGCCTAGCAGGAGACACTAAGGTGAGCAGAAAATGCTGAGCACTTGAACTGCTGAACTCAGGGAAGATGTAAACAAGCAATGAAAGAGCCAATTACAGCCGGGCTTGTGAGGCTGTGAGATGGGGACTTAGCACTCAGTGGGGTCAGTCTGGCTGCTGTGGAGGCAGAAAAGCTGAATCACACAGCTCCCCATTCCCTCCTCAAGGCAAAGGCTGTGTAGCCTGAGAGTCCCCGATGGCCTGGCATAGGAAAGCCACTGGGGACACTTAGTTATTACTGTCTGAAGTCCCATAAATATCAGGAGCTGGAAGACCATAGCAGAGGGAAAGATGCTATTGAAGGGAATTAGGAATAAGGAAAGCCGTGCTTGAACCCCAGTTCACTTGGCCAGATAGAGCTGTGTTTACAGAGGAGTTAAGGGAAGGGTCAAACCAGCCAGGATCTCAAGGTTGGTATGGAACCTTAGCAGCTTTGGTAGAGCAAGCGCTTTAAGAAGTAGGACAGGTTTTGTCTGACTCCAGGGACTTAGATGAGCACATAAGGAGTGTGTCCTTAAGTGAGAGTGCAGCCTAGGAAACAAGAGATGGTCAAGCAGAGGAAAGAGGTCCATCTGGGTTGATCGCAGACAAACATAGTGAGACTATGAAGTTCATAAGGTGAAAAGTTGAGGAAACCAACTTGTGTCTAAGGAGCTGCTGGGGGGTTTTTAAAGCCGGAGGAACAGTTCCCAGAATACAGAACAAAACGGATGAAGATGACCAAGCCTGTCCCAGGGTTGGGGAGTTTTAACTCTAGGCTAAGGAGGGTGCATTTCCCTCCAGCAAAACATTACACTTGGGGTGGAGATGGTTCTCCCAGCCAGAGCATGCCCCAACAGCCAAATATGATGAATGGGGGTCCAGCCCAGGGCCACTCTGACCCAGGGAGGCAGCAGAGGGAACACATTCACCTTTGGCTCTGAGTAGGTCTGAGCAGATGAAGTCAGGCCCACTGAGTTTATCAGGTGTGGAGAAATGTTGGGAGGCTCCGGGGAAAGCTCCAGGATATGTAAATGTAATGGTTCATGGAGAATGACTGAGGGGGGAGCACAGAAGGTTAGTGCTCCTATCTGTACCCAACCTTGATCTATAGAGGAGCAACTGATACAAATAGATGGAACCCTTCCATGCTGAATTAGACCCTGCTTGTGTTTGACATTAGTATCTTCCTGGTTGTGAAGTGTCACCTGACGCTTCTGAGGACAGATGACCACAGACTTTCTGAGAGTGTCACCAAGGTCATCTTTGTAACCCACTATTTGTCATTATTTTTGTATATGTATATACATATATATACATATATATTATATATATAATATATATGTATGAGAGAGAGAGAAAGAGAGAGAAATGAGAGAAATGGTGCTAACCTTGCAGATTTGGAAAGCCATTGGAGAAACACCAGGCACAATGTTACTTCTACCTACTTTATAGTCCTTTTAAGGAGTTGGTTAATTAAAAGTAAAAATGGGTTGTTAAAACACTAGCTAGAGAATTTAAATCCAAAGACATCCTTATACAATTGGGAAAGAACACCTCCATAAGCCATAAGGTTACTGAATGAAAACCCCAGTGCCTTCTGTGAGTTGTTGGCCAGAAAAGCCCCTGAGGCTTCACAGACCATAAAAGCTACATACTGCTAATGTTGTTGGTTGTATGCCAGAAGTAGACAGTAAGACCATATTCCTGAAGATACTGCATGTGTGAGCCGGGACTTCAGAACATGGAGAAATTAAGCTGAGACTGAACTGCAAACTCGCACCCTGCTGCACCCTCTGGCTTTCACATTGCCAGAGGGGGAGCCATGTAGGTGGAAAACCATCACTAACATTCCTGCTTGGCTATGGACCCTGAGTCCTGAGGTATCGTTATGCCAGGCAGGGTGTGCCTGCTTGCACAATAGTGGCACAGCCATTGGGTAACACCAATGGCCTTCCAATTGGAGTTAAGGCCTGCTCTGCAAGAGGGAGTTCACATCTGATACTATAAGCCAGGACAAAAACCTGTGGCTGGGGAAGACAAAGTTTCCAATGGGGAAACAATGAATATGGTTTTACTGAATGGATGTGATGTGCCTGTCAAACTGCTGCCTAAACATGTGTGCTTACTCAACTCACAACCATTGGTGATGCTCTTAAGAACAAGTGGCCACATCTATGGCACAGTGGGATAATTCTTAGCCACAGGTGGACATCTCTAGTCACCCCCTCTAAGGCTCAGGGATCATTGTGGATGAGGGGACAGAAAGAATGTAAGAGGGGTTGGGGATGGCGTGTATGGAGGGGTGAAGTGCTGTATAACAAAGTTCTCAAAGACTGGAACATTCCATCCTTCAGGGAAACTCCTTTAGCAGGAAGGTAAACAACTCAAATTAGCTTCAGGAAGTTCCAGAAGCTGACCAGATCATCAGGCACCTGCCTGTCAGAAGAAGCAATAAGAGCTAAGCATCCCTCTCAGGAAGAAGGAGGACTGTGAGAGGAACCCAGCGGCCTGGAAGAATGGCAAGCTGAACTGCCCAGAGAGGACTGGACCAACCAAGGCAGGCACCTGAAAGGACTCTCCAATCGGTGGGGCTGCCTGCAGGCTGTGTGTGCAGTGTGCTCTGGGTTCCTAGCATTTGTGAGCTGTCACCTATGCCCAAGTGGACCTTGATGACACAGCTGTCTTTGAGTCATGTCTGCCCTTGTGAGCCACTCCTCAGTCACACTCCTGTGAGGCACCCAGTAAAGCTCATTGGTTTACCAAGTTGGACTCGGGTGGTGTCAGTACTTTGGTTTGCCACTGGCTGGCTGACTGTGGTGAGTAGATGTGTGTGTTGTGTCTCCCCAGGAAAAATCTTGGCACACAGCAACCCTGTCTAAAATAGAATAAACAAACAGACACATACACACACACACACCAGCCATTTCTTAGGGCATCTGCTACAGTGTAGATTGAAAACTAAGGCTTCCCTGCCTTTACCCTTGCTCTCTTGAGTGTTTGTCCCCAGCCTAGGGCAGATGGAGCTCCACATTCTAACCAGCACCAGCCCATCTCTCCTCAGCTCCCTCTTGTCCTGCTTCCCTATGCCACCAGTCAGCTGTTGCTTGGAGGTCCTGTGCCATGGGACACCGGCCACCCTGTTCCAGCCACGCTGGCCCTCACATCTTTGTACTGGCTGTTCCCTCTGTGGAAATTCACCCAAACAGCAGCCCAACTCAGCCTCTCACTTCCTCCAAGTGTTTATTCAAAAGAAAATTCTGGAACCCTTATTTAACACTGAAGGCCTCTCCACAGGTTTTCCAAAGTAAGCACGTGTCACCTGCAGGATACCCTAGCATCTTACCCAGCTTGTATTCTGTTTCCCTCCACAGGATTTTAAGTTCCATGAAGGACTCTCCTGGTTTTGTTTTTTGTTTTGTCAACTTGACACAAGCTAGGAAATGCCTGCATAACTAGAGATGATGGGTATTCATTGGCGCACACCTTTGATCCCCTGTCTCAACAACAAAGAAATGACAGTCTTCTCTTGGCCACTATGGTGATCATGTGTGGCTATTTGTACTTGCATCTTGAGATTTAAGAAATCTGAGTCACAGGTGACACCAACCACATTTCAAGGATGTCTTGCTGGACTACAGGAGTCTAATACTTTCCACCCACTGCAGGAATACACAGCTCTACCACATATGGCTGTCTCCTACATATGGAGAGTGCTAGTAGTCTGGACACCTGAGAGAGAGAGAGAGAGAGAGAGAGAGAGAGAGAGAGAGAGAGAGAGAGAGAGGAGAGAGAGAGAGAGAGAGAGAGAGAGCTTGGATCCACTCACTGAGGCAGGGCTCAGCCCACTGCCTAGTGGAAGAAGACCAACAGATACAACAGATATTTGGTGAGGGAGGAAGAAAGAATGGACACATCAAAGCCTTTTCTGTTTTATATTGTTGGGGGTTTATCAAGCCCGTTCCAGCCCTACTCAGCTATTTCCTTCTTTATTCCTTTCCATATTAAATAAAGGTGTGTGTGAATACACATGCACATGCCTCTCTCTCTCTCTCTCTCTCTC
>NW_022196904.1:37388114-37400680 GCF_008632895.1 Mastomys coucha
GTGTGTGTGTCTGTGTGTGTGTGTGTCTGTGTATAACAAGGTTCAGATGAGCCCCAGGTAGAGCTGTGGTCAGCAGTCCTGCTCATGCATTCATTGGCACCAATTCACTTCACCCCAATTCCCAAATGTGCATAATAAATATTGATATCAATAAAAGTACTAGAATAAATGGGGAGAGGAAGGCGAACCGATAAAATATTATTATCACTAACATCAGAGGAAGAAGATATTGCAACATTAAGCATAAGCAGGATTCTATAAAAGATCCTACTACAGAGTTTATAGAAAACTAAAAATTCTGAGACCAAAAGTGCCAGGTATTACGGTAGAGCACAAATGCAATCCCAGCCTGTCAGGCCTAGGCGGAAAGAGACTAAAAGTTCAAGGCCAGCCTGGTTTACAATCAAAGTTCCAGCCCTGCCAGGGCCTACAACAAGGAGGCCCCCACCTAAAAACAAACACAAAACAAAACCAACAACAAAAACCACTACCAACAAAAACAAGTTTGAGACCAAAGAAATAAGTCCTTAGAAAATAAAAACACACTTAGCCAAGGTGTTGGCAAGAAGCTAACCTAACACAAGAGAACCTGGCTCTACCCCCAACAAACAACCTAGGGCAGGGAAGGGCTGCTGTCAACTCCTGGAAAAACAAAGAACCCTAGAGCCATAGGTGGGGGAAACAATCACTCTGTACTCTTTGCGGCAGCTCTGAGGCACTTCTGTGGTCCTAACACAAACAGGAATGAGTTAGAATCACAGTTGTGATTTAAATGTGAGAACGAATATTCCATTGTGAGAAGTGGGTGTAAAATGGTGAAATTAAAAATCAAGGTTAGGGGGCTGGAGAGATGGCTCACTGGTTGGGGGAACTGACTGTTCTTCCAGAGGTCCCAGGCCCATATCACAGCTCACAGCTTCCTGTCACTTTTGAGATCTGACACTCTCACATAGACATACATGCAGGCAAAACATCAAGGCACAGAAAATAAAGGTGAATTTAAAAAAAAATTAAGGTTAGCAGGGGCTGGAGAGGTGGCTCAGTGGTTAAGAGCTACTCTTCTAGAGGACCTTGGTTCAATTCCCAGCACCCACATGGCAGCTCACAATTGTCTGTAACTCCATGAAAAAAAAAAGTAGTTTTAAAAAAATCTAGATTAGCTTTACAAATGTGGTATTTGGAGATAAGGAGATAAATAGCAAAATGATACAGCAAACGATACAGCTTTTTTTCTAGGTAGGAGAAACGGAGAGGAGACACATGTTTTTCATTAGGAAAGAAAAGTCTTGCCTCGACTTAGTAACACAGGCCTAATCCCAGCACTACAGAGGAGAAACCAGGAGAAAGAAGAGTTCAAATCCTACCTCAGCTACATCTTTAGAAAGAGGCTAGCCAGGGCTGGAGAGATGGCTCAGCGGTTAAGATCACTGACTGCTCTTCCAGAGGTCCTGAGTTCAATTCCCAGCAACCACATGGTGGCTCACAACCATCTGTAATGGGAACTGATGCCCTCTTCTGGTGTGTTTGAAGATAGCAACAGTGTACCCACATACATGAGATAAATAAGTAAATCTTTAAAAAAAAAAAAAAAGAGGCTAACCCCAGGCTACCTGAGACCATGTCTAGAAAAAGAAAAAAGGCCTGTATTTCATCCTCCAAACTCTGGATGAATAACTCTTTTTTGTTGTTTTTTGGGTTTTTTTGTTTTGTTTTGTTTTTTGAGACAGGGTTTTTCTGTCTCAGATCCTCCTGCCTCTGCCACCTTCAGCAAATCCTACCAGCATGCGCCACCACAACCTTGGTGGATAACTCTTAATAAAAGGAGAATTGAATATACAAACCAAATCATGTTTGTACTGATGTGTCCAAGTAATATTTTTGGACTTTTTGGGTTCAGTAAAACACATTTGAAAACAAACAAAGAAAACCAACCCTCTCTTGCTTATTTTTATCTCCCAGGGTAGCTACTGGGTGTGTATGGCTGCACTCCTACTTGACAGGGCTGTGAAGTGCCAGTCCCCAGCACATATACTCTTGATACGTTCGTGGGTTCCTAGGCTTCTGAGCTTCGAGCTACATTTCAGCTGATGAGATGTTCCAGAAAGTGAATTAAATCAACAAAGGTCTCCAGGGTGAGCAGAGAATACTTGGCTCTGATGAAGTGCTTAGGAAGTGGATCAGAGCAGCGGCCATCTAGATCAATGGGGACCAGAGACTATAGGTGACATCCTTGTGTCGGGAAAGCAGGGCAAAACGGTCAAGAGAATGGGAAGGAGAAGGAGGGAGGAGAACCGGAATGGAGAGGCAAGTAGAAGGGGGGGAGAAGGAGAGGAAAGACAGGAGAAGGAAGGTGGGGGAGGAAAAAAGAAAAAAAATGAGGAGGGGTTTCTTTTCTTTCTTTGCTTAAGTATATATGGCTGATTTATTTATTATGTGGTACTGGGAGTTGAACTCAGAGCCTAGCACATGTTAGGCACTGTGCTACAGCTACAGCCCTGAGGAAGGGTTTAGTGGAAGTTAAAAAGTTAAATTCTTAACAAAATAAAAATAAAAATTTTAATGTCACTTTAAAAGATGAGGAGGGGAATGAACTAGCAGAACAGGGAGAGAGTCAGATGTGATAGGTTCAGCTGGGTGTGAGGTCGAACACCTTTAATCCCAGCACTTGGGAAGTAGAGACAGCTGGATCTCTGTGAGTTCAAGACCAGCCTAGCCTGGTTTACAAAATGAATTCCTGACCAGCCAGGGCTACATAGTGAGACCCTGTGTCAAAAAGCTATAATAATAGGGTATTCTATCAGTGTTTATATTAATTAATTACTTGTTCAAGTGGTAACAGTTTGAAGTTGTCAGAGAAACATGAAATTATTCTCACCTCTCTTTTCATGCTACTAGAATGCTCTGACTCCCACTGGAAGCTCCCAGCTCTATTCCAGAAGAATGAGAAGAAGAGCACAAACCGCTGTAAGGAGCGGGGAGGCAGCACTTTAACCCAAATCCTGTTCTTAGCAAACAGACCATTTCATGGCAGAAGAAAGAGCATCTTAGAAAGGAGGCCCAGAAGCTGGGCAGTGGTGATGCATGCCTTTAATCCCAGCACTTGGGAGGCATAGGCAGGCGGATTTCTGAGTTCAAGGCCAGCCTGGTCTACAGAGTGAGTTCCAGGACAGCCAGGGCTACACAGAGAAACCCTGTCTCGAAAAAACAGGAAAGAAAGAAAGAAAGAAAGAAAGAAAGAGAGAAAGAAAGAGAGAGAGAGAGAGAGAGAGAGAGAGAGAGAGAGAGAGAAAGAAAGAAAGGAGGCTCAGAAAGTTGGGTTGCTGAGAACACAGGGAGCAGTGGGCAGAGCTGGAGGCTGCCAGCTTCAAGGTGGAAAGGAATGGCAGGGAGAGGAAGAGCTCTTAGAATCTGCCTCCCCAACCCCAACCACTTGCTAAACTCGAAGGAAAAGCGCTTCACCTTAAGTGAGGTGTGTCAGAAGCCACAGCAAGCTCCGGTCAAACCCCACTCTGGCAGCTGGTTCTGAACCCACTGCTGCTGGTGTTCCTGAAGACTAATAGAATGCCGGATCCTGGGGGACCAGAACCAAAGGGTCTCAGCCCAGAGGCAAACAACAAGTTAGAAGGACCAAGTCTCTCTGGTCAGATGCCTAGGAGCTGAGATAACATCAAAGGACAGCTTTTCCTTCCTTCCTTCCTTCCTTCCTTCCTTCCTTCCTTCCTTCCTTCCTTCCTTCTGTATGTGTGTGTTATATGTCCATGTTTATATGGCTGTGTGTGCACATGTGTGTAGAAACCAGAGGTCAATACTGGATGTCTTCCATCGCTGTCTGCCTTTGGTTTGTGTGTGTGTTAGCGGGCATTGGGTATGTGTGCCTGTGCGAGTGACACAGAGGCCTGAGGAGGACACTGAGTACAGTCTGCTTTAGCATGTTCCACTTTATTCCCTTGAGACAGGGTCTCTCAGTGACCCTGGAGCTGGGCTGCTAGCTAGCACTCCCCAGCAGTCCTTCCTGTCTCTGTGCCTCCCACAGTGCCAGGGTTGCAGGCATGCACACAGGCACACCACGCTTGTTTTGCAGATGCTGGGGATCAGAAGTCCTCGTGCTTGCTTGGAAAATTGCTTCTACCCTAAGTTATCTCTCCAACCCTGTCTTCTTGCTGAATCTGGAGCTCATCTATCAGAGAGTTTGGCTAGCCAGGGAGCACCTGAGATTGCCGTATCTTTGCTCTGGCAGTGCCAGCGGTACAGGATTTAACACAAGTCTTCATGCTTGCACAACAAGCACATTACTTAATGAGCCATCTCTCCAGCCCTACCAACTCTGCAAATGGCAACTTTCAGCAATGTTGGTGGTTCCTGTCTCCCCTTCTCCAGTGGAAATTACAAGTGAATGGGGCCTTGGGCATCTGGCAGAGTAACTAATACATTAGAGGAACTCAATGAATAATTGCCTGAAAAACTGATGAATGGGCCAGGAGTCCGACTTTAGTGCCAGCATCCAGGAGGCAGAGGCAGGCAGAGCTCTCTGTGAGTTCAAAGTCAACCTGGTTTATAGAGTGAGCTCCAGGACAGCCAGAGCTACATAGTGAGACCTGATCAAAAGACCCAAACTAAACAAACAAATAAAAACAGATGAATGGAAACAAACCATAAATGGAGGTTATAGATGCTAGATGGTGTGTGCTGACCTTGGGGGAAGAGGTCTTTTTCTCCCTCCACACCCCCCCAGAGAGTAGAGTCCCTGGGACCAAAGGTTAGACTTACTAGAATACTCCCTTTTTGATTCTGCTCTGGGAATCCTTGCAATTTGGAAAACCTCTACACTCTCTCCAATTCATGTCATACATATATATGTATATGTTTATGTTTATGTTTATGTTTATATTTATGGTTATCTGCCAAGGTAGGATGGTCACCATGCTGGCTTCCTAGCTTAAAGTAGGAAGTTTCCCACTGCATGGAGCCCTGGAAAGTTTTCAGGGTGCCTGCCTAGAGCACCAGCAATATCTGTCATGTGAATATGACAGATGGGTCTAGGGAGAGGGTGGTAGAGGAGGTGTGTCAGCAACAGTTGGTGGCCAGGGCACAGCACTGCAGGTGACAAGTCAGAGCTGGCTGATAAGGAAGTGCTGAAACTCAGACCCCAAGAGGAGGCTCCTGGCTCACTGAGAGTTTGGATACAGCATCTATGTGAGCCCAGAAAGAAAGGATAGAGAGGCAGAGATGGAGAGCTACAGGAGAAAACTTAGCTGGGCTTGACAAAAACAAGCAAGCAAGCAAGCAAGCAAGCAAACCAACCCCCAAAACACAGGGCAAGGCTCCAGCAGATGGTGAGACTATATCCCAGTCTACAGCCTCATTCTCAGCTCAGATAATCATCTTCCCTGTTGCCCTGAAAGTTATAAATGGTCACTTGATAGGTTCTTAGAAAGATGCACAAGTCCCTGAGAGGGCAAAGGCTGGCAAAGAGAAGAGCCTGCACTCCATCACACTTCCTCCTCATGCTTGGAGCTAGGATGTGCTCCATGGAGTGGCAACAGCTTTCCTGTGACCATGAGACAACTGAACGAGCATGAAGGTCTACTCTGAAAGACAGAAATGTGTAGAGTTTGGACCCTTGATAGCATCTTTGAACTATCCTGCCAGCCAAGTACTATTTTGTCTTCCTGTTTGAGACTGGGCTGCACTATGTAGTTCAGAATAGCCTTAGGCCCTCAATCCTTTTGTTACAGCCTCCTATCTACTGGGATGACATGCATGGACCACCACGATTGGCTCCCTGGACTTATTATCCTACAAGATACAGAGAGCAGTGTGTTAATGTTCTACCCAATCTGAAAGCGTATCTGCTTTGCTGTTGACCACATTTCTAAGTACAGGAACCGCAGATCCCCCAGAACTGTTCTTTTGCCACATTTAGGTGGGTGAATACTTTGTGGTATAGAGCTTTGTGTATCTGAGCACACTGTAGTTGTTTTCAGACACACCAGAAAGGGCTATCAGATCCTACTACAGATGGTTGTGAGCCACCACATGGTTGCTGGGAATTGAACTCAGGATCACTTGAAGGGCAGTCAGTGCTCTTAACCACTGAGCTATGTCTCCAGCCTTTGGTACAGAGCTTTATCCTCTGGCTGAATTTATACTGTGCCAGCTCACTGCATTCCTTCTCTTGGGACTCAACAATCCACTTGAGAGAAAGGGGTAACAGATCCAGCCAGGATGGCTGCTTGAGAGATGAGCAAGAGGTGGGCCTGAGAAAGGTTCTAGATGACATAATGGCCTCCATACTGCTCATGCTCCCCTATGGTCTCTGAGTGGAGAATACTCACTCAGTATGCTTCTTTGCTTAGTCCCCTTCAAAGTTGTCTTGCCACTTTGGCATGAAGTCAACCCTGATGACCTCAAGGGTCACCGCTTGTCCTCCTCTTCCCTGCCCTTTAACTCTAGGTCCATGCTCTTCAGTCACCTGGTCTTCCAGATGTCCCTCCATACCAACCTCAGGGACTCTATATGTCTTCTGCTTGCAAGGCTCTGAGTCTACCCTGTGAGCACACACACGCTATCTCTTCCCAGAAGCCCACCTGATGCCCTGGTGACTGTGACCCTTCTGAGAAGCCCACTCTAACACCCTGGTGACCCTGCCAGTTTGTGTGTTTGGTGCTCATTTTTCATCTCTGATCCTCAATAACTGAGAACAGGAAATGTCTATCCACTGTCCAGCACAAAGAGGGGATAAGAAAAGAAACACATGCTGAAAGAGGCAAGAGAGTGGCTGCACTTAGTGTAGGAAACTGCAGTCCTGGAGGATGAATCCAGCACTTGGGATAGACCAGGCCAGCCCTCTACTTCTGAGCCACAAACCAGGCCCAGCCACAAACCAGGCCCCACACTAGGTTTGGCATTCTGGGGGCTGCACTTTGGAAAATGAATTTAACTTTAGCCCTATGATTTAGGGAGCTCACATTTAAAAAAAAAATCACCTCCTATAATCCAAGTATTCATTGCAGAGTTCAGAACTGATGATAACAATACAATAACTCACAAAGACCCAAAGTGCTCTGGCCACTTCTCTATGTGCATTAACTAAGTTTTTTGTTGGTTTATTTTGAGACAGGGTCTTAGTATGTAGCCCTGGCTGGCCTGGAACTCACCAAGAGCTGCCTCACATGTGGTATGGAATTAAAGGCGCGCACCACCACTCCTGACCATACTTTGTTCTTACAGCAAGGGGATGTCTTTGTGATTCTCACTGAGCATACAAGAAACAGATTCAGAGCACCGAGTCAAGTGTCTAAAGTTACAAAGCAAGAAGGGGTCTAATCACAGACTGACTGTTCCAGGCCCCCTCAGTGAACCGCCCCAGGATGACCTAGGACATGAGCCCCCACCCTCCCCAAATGCTCTAGGGGCCCCACTGCCCGAGTCTGCGCTGACCCTGCCTTGAGCTGAGTGAGCGCCTCCTCCACTCTCGGCTGGTTGTATCGCACCATGTAGCTATGCATATCAGGATAGTTGCTTCGGATATTCTTCTCCGTGGACCCATTGGGCACCGTTCCAAACTTCAGGGGTGGGTATTGCTCCTGAGGCCTCTGGAACTGGAACGGAAGGAGGAGTTATTAATGTACCCTCTAGGAAATACCCAAACCGAATACCACATTCTGGAGAGCCTGTAAATTAAGGGTCAGGCTCAGAGGGTGTTGGCAGAACCACATTCCCTTTGATATGACCGACATTTTTTTGTGCTGATGTTCTACCTCCATTCCCCTGAAGACAACACTTAATGCAACTCATTGCATCTAGCCCACAATCTGCTAACAGTTTGCGATAGGGGGCTAGCCACTGTAGTCTCACAGTGTCCCTTATGGCTTCCATCCGTACATGCTGTGGGTGGGTACCACAGGCAAGAGTACAAACTGAGAGGGTGGGCATCTGGAGTGTTTTGATGGGATAATTTTATTCATGGTTGAATCTTTTTTTTTTTTTTTTGGTTTTTTGAGGTAGGGTTTCTCTGTTTAGCCCTGGCTGTCCTGGAACTCACTCTGTAGACTAGGCTGGCCTCAAATTCAAAAATCTGCCTGCCTCTGCCTCCCAAGTGCTGGGGGATTAAAGGCAGGTGCCATCCCTGCCCAGCTTGCATGGTTAAATCTAATCAGTAAAAATGTGGACTTGACTTTATTGTTGTTCTTTTTCTAGACAACAATAAGCCTGTCCTTGAACTTATGCTCCTCCTGCCTTAGCCTCTGGAGGACTGCAATTATAGGCATGCATCACTAGCCTGAGACTGACTCCTGTATGTCCTGGTGTTCAGTGTTATTCCTACATTATTAGTCATTCATTGCTGATGTATTTTACCCAAGCATGGTTGCCAATGGATGAGCTGTGTCAGAAATTCGATCTTCATTATGGTGTGAGGGATACATTTGTCTAGAACACCCTGTATGGCATCACTGCTCCTGGGACAATGGGAACAGCCTCTTTCCCCAGGAATGTTTAAATAGTTCAACTCCTTTCAGAACCTTCCACCTTTACTTCTCTGAGAACAAGGGAGCAGTCTCCCAGGAATCCCTCTGCCCCAGGACAGGTTACAAGCCAGCTAAGCCTGCCCCCTTGTACACACCTTCCGGTCGCTGAGCCCAGACACGGTGTCCACGTACTCCTCCTGGATCATGAAAGCAGCCAGATTGGCTGTATAGCTGGCAAGAAAGATGACGGCAAAGAAGGCCCACACCAGCACCATGATCTTGCTGGTGGTGCCCCGAGGATTCTCCACTGGCACCGAGTTGTTGAACACCAGGGCCCACAGCAGCCAGATGGATTTCCCAATGGTGAAAGTAGAGCCGCCAGGGCCTGGGGGAGAGGGGGCAGGACAGCATGGACCTCACAGTGCCTCTGCTCCTCATACCTAGCTCTACCCCAGGGCTACTGCGATATAGTTCTGTGTGGGGACAGCTAAGGAAGGGGACTCACGTTTGCCCGTGGCCAGGCTTCGGTTATAGCCCACAGGACTGAGGTACTCAAAGATGAAAACTGTGACGGCGACCACGGTGAGGCACATGACGAACATCATCACCCACACAGCAGGGCTATAGGGCTCTGGGGACATGGGAGGCGTCAGCCAAGCAAAGGCTTGGGGGACCAGAGGGAGCCCAGTTGACTCCATCCTATTCTGTTCCCTCTTCTGGCCCCTACTTCAGGGACAGCCTATTATCACATAGACTTCTGGCAGTCTTCCTCACAGAGCTGCCGTAACTGTTTCTGTGGTTTTCACCTGCCCCATCAGCTGTCTACTGTGTTTCTTGAGCTCAAGATCTGAGTCTCCACCTCACCAGCTTTCCCTCGGGGCCTTTCATCCCACCCCAGGCTCTGCATCTTGGCAGCCATGACCACCCAGCCCCAGGCTGTACTCCTTGTCCTTGCTCGCAGGTGACAGGATCAAGGTGTTTCTGATCCTTGATCCTGTCCCTCAGGCTCCTTGGACCTGTCTTCCCCATCTCCATGGCCAGCAAGGAACAAGCATGGTCTTCTCTCTGGGATCATCTCCCCAATCTCATGGCCCTCAGGGGGAAGAATCTTCTCCTGTCTTCTCTCTCTCTCTCTCTCTCTCTCTCTCTCTCTCTCTCTCTCTCTCTCTTTCTCTTTCTCTCTGGAACCTTGTTCAGACTGCCAAGAGCAAGAGGCAACAGACATGACCTGCTGGCCTTGTCCTCTTGCCCACTTCTGTTGTCCCCAGATCAGGAGTTGCTGTTTCTGCCCAATGCACCACAAAGTGGCTTCCTGGTCACACTCAGTTCCATAAACTTTGGCCCTTGCTGATGTGCTTCTGCATACCTCTGTCCTTTGTGTCATGGACCATTGCGGTAGCCCCCTTGCCAGCTTTTAATCCCGGCACTTGGAAAGCAGAGGTAGGCAGATCCCTTTGAGTTTGAGGCTAGCCTGGTATACAGAGTTCCAGGACAGCCAGGGCTACACAGAGAAACTCTGTGCCAAGTAAAAAAAACAAAAAAACAAAACAAAACAAAAAACAAAAAACCTCTCCTATCCACACCAACAGCCACCCTGTGCCTCTCTCTCTCTTCACCTCAGCCTAATTTCTCATGATAGCTATTGGGGGTGGTCTAGTCTGAATCTCTCAAAGGTGGGCAGCTCCTAGGAGACAAGAATTCGTCTGTCTTAGTCACTATGGTCTTCTAGGTCTTGGGTTCAATCCCCAGCACTGGAAAAAAAAAACAAAACCTTCACATTTTTGAGCTGGGGTACACCTGGCCTTGGAGGGCCCTCATTAAGAAAAAAAAAATACAAGTCCTCACACTCTAGAGGCAGGCAGAAACAGAGACATGATAGAGTGGTTGGATATTCAAGGCCAAGCTAAGCTACATATTAAGGTTTTTTGAGACAAGGTTTCTCTGTGTAGCCCTGGCTGTCCTGGAACTCACTCTGTAGACCAGGCTGGCCTCAAACTCAGAAATCCGCCTTCCTCTGCCTCCCAAGTGCTGGGATTAAAGGCATGCGCCACCACTGCCCAGCAAGTCTATATCTTAAAACAAAACAAAACAACCAAAAATCAGCTGGGAGGTGGTAGCCCACATCTTTAATCCCAGCACTCAGGAAGCAGAGACAGGCAGATCTCTGAGTTCAGGCCAGCCTGATCTACAGAGCTAGTTCCAGGACAGCCAGGGCTACATAGAGAAACCCTGTCTTGAACCCCCCCAAAACAAAAACAAAAACAAAAACAAAACAAAAAAATTATTGGGATAGAGAGATGTCTCAGTGGTTAAGAGCACTGAGTATTCTTCCAGAGGACCGAGGTTCAGTTCCCAGCACCCACATGGCAGCTCACAGCTGTCTGTAACTCCAGTTTAGTCAAAATGACAGTGCACAGAAAAGAAAAATAAATAAAATCTTTAAACAAACCAAAACCAAAAACTTGGCCGGGTGTGGTAGAGCACACCTTTAGTTCCAGTACTCGGGGGACAGAGGCAGGCAGATTGCTCTGAGTTCTGAGTTCCAGGACAGCCAGGACTGCATAGAGAGACCTTGTCTTAAAAACAAATGAATAACGGGGCAGTGGTGGCGCACACCTTTAATCCCAGCACTTGGGAGGCAGAGACAGGCAGATTTCTGAGTTCGAGGCTAGCCTGGTCTACAGAGTGAGTTCCAGGACAGCTAGGGCTATACAGAGAAACCCTGTCTCGAAAAACCAAAACCATCTAACCAACCAACCAAACAAACAAAACAACCAAACAAAAACAACAACAAAAACTCAAACAACTATGGTGCAAACCCAGGATCAGAGCTGTGAAAAGCACTGCAAGAGAAGGCTCCTGAGCTCAGGCTTGCTGAACTTCCTGCTGAAATTCTTGACAGGCCAAGTATTTCTCCCACTTTACAGATCAGGAACCTGAAGCTTGGAAGTGATGTCACCTCATGGGACCCAGGGCCCACAGTGTTAGAGACAGTTGTTCCAACCTTGTCTAAGTATGACCTTCTGTCTTGGCTGGCTCACCGAGGAAGGCAGAAGGGGACACAGTGCCATTGCTGCGTGCCACCATGACGCTGATGCCTGTCTCTACAAAAGGGACGGAGAAGTCCACGATCTCTGACCGCTCCTCATTGATGGTGAGAGAGCCGATGGCCATGTCCGCACGCTGATAGAACACCTGGGGTGGATCGAGGAGTTGGCAAGGGGAGCAGCTCAGAGGACAGAGGCCAGCGCTGGGCGAGCCTGGCCCTGGGAGACAGTGATGGTTTGGGAGACAGGCTAGGAGGTCTGGTTGATGAGTGAGGAGGGGAACAGAGGAGCAAGGAAGTAAGGGAGAGAGAGAGCAGAAGCAGGAGCAGAAGAGGTCTCCTCTACCCCACCCACTGTCCCAACATCACTTGCTTAAAGTCTAGGGATCCAGACTTCCTGCCCCGCCCCCTTCTAGGAGTTTCACCCTCCAAAACCCCTTCCTATGAGTTCTACCCTCTAGTCCCACCCCTCCCCAACCTCCTAGACCTCCTCTCCATTGTCCTCAAAGTCCCTTCTTCTGACCGCCTCCCATAAACTGGCAGTTCTCTTGGCCCTCCTCCAAGCATCCCGATCTTACTTGGTGAAGGTGCCCTCAGCCTGTGACCCTCCACCTCACACAACGCCCTTACCAGGCCCGGCAGTCTCCTTTGGCCACGCCCCCTGCTCCAGGACGCCCTCCTCTTGGCCTATATCCTCAAGATTCCTCTCCTACAGGTCTGTCCCCGCCTGTCTTACCTCACCAATCATGCCATTCCAGACGCCATCGATCTTCTTGCCATGCTTGCCGTTGGTAACCAGGTAGAGGTCATAGCTGAAACCGATGGTGTGCGCCAGCCTCTTCAGAATGTCAATGCAGAAACCCTTGCAGCATCTCTTCTCCGGGCGGGGAGCGTCAGGCGGAGGGCTGCGGGGAGCGACCAGGCTTGGAGAGGTTGGGGACCACTGTTAGGCTCTCCCATGAGGTCAGGGACAAGCAGCTGCTAAAACTATGGATAGTGCTTTCTTGGGAGTTGAAGCTTAAGAATTTCTTGACTTCCCCCAGGTTACCCAG
>NW_022196904.1:37400690-37411983 GCF_008632895.1 Mastomys coucha
CTGAGCTTCTGGAGGAAAGAAAGAGGATTCTGAGGCTGAACCGGCTGGATCTGGGGCTGTCACCTGTGGGTACGGTTGAGTTGGCTCCGGCAAGGGACCGAGTCTCTGATGCAAGTGCCGCTGATGGGGTCTGCAGGCTCTACAATGACAAAGGGTCTCTCCTCCAGCGTGGCCACAGTGAGGTGCTGTGTGTCATCCACTGGCTGCAGGAAGCGGCCATAGCGGGACCATAGAGGGTACTTGAGGCGGAGGGTCTGCTGTTCCCAGCTGCCCACCTTGGCAAAAACAAAACAAAAACCAAACCAAAACAAAACAAAAAACAAAAGCAAACAAACACAACAGTCATACTGCCATGCTTCCTGGGAGCATTCTAGGGTGTCCTGCCTTTCCTGACCCTCCCTCAAACCAAGGATTGTGTGTACCATTTTCCTCCAGAAGCCAGATACCTTGCTCCTTTCTCCTCCAGACCAGAACCTGTGCCTTCAGTTATGACCTGTGTCTCCTTTCTCAGACATGGGGGCCCAGAGCCCCAACCCCCCTCCCTTAGACCCAGGGGTCCAGGTTCTCTCCTGCAGATGCCTGGGGTCTGGTTGGTCACTCACCACTTCCCACGTCCTATCTCTGGTGAGGGAGATGACCACCAGTGATGGGTTCACCAGAAAACCATCCTCATTGAAGGAGTAGTCTCGGTTATCCCAGGTGATGTTCATGAAGTACCTGGCCAGGAGAAAGGGACAGGGCCACATGAGAACCTGGGTTGGGTCCCTTGGTTGCTGAGGGCTGAGCCTCTTTTCTATTGACCATCCCCAGTCTCCCTGAATTCTCCCCTTAGTTGCCAGAACTCCCAGGACCAGGTCCCATGCTCTCAGCTTGGTGTTGATACCTCAGAGTCCTTGTGTGCCATGGTTTTGCCTCTTTCTGAAACCTATGGGGGGGGGGGAGGTGCCACGCCTCTAGGCCTTGGAAGGGCTGTGCTGTACCTAAAAAGACCTGCCTCTCATCTTGACCACCTGCCTCTGCCTCCCAAGCGCTGGGATTAAAGGCGTGTGCCACCACCGCCTGGCGCATGGCCTCATCTTGACCAGTTTTGACAAGTTGTAACACTCACGTAAACGTTCTCCTGGGATGAAGCTCCCCACCCGGGATACTCTGGGCTCCTAATTATCTTCATTGTACTAGAGTACATTGTACTAGAGTACATTGTACTAGAGTACAAGCCTCCTTTCTACCATGTCTCTAGCCAGCTGCTGCCCCTTCTGTCCCTCCATCCAGGCTATCAGTCCTCAAGCCCCATTCTTTCTTCCCTTACCTCTCTTCTACCAGCTACCTTTAGTCCTAAGACTTGTTGCTGGGGAGGCAGAGGCAGGCGGATTTTTGAGTTCGAGGCCAGCCTGGTCTACAGAGTAAGTACCAGGACAGCCAGGGTTACACAGAAAAACCCTGTCTCGAAAAACCAAAAAAAAAAAAGTGATGGGTGTTGGAAACCCAACCTGGGCCCTCTGAAAAGAACAGCTCCTAACTGCTGAGCCATGTCTCTAGCTCCTCCCTTATCTACATTATTTTAGCCTCTAAGTGTTACCTACCTGGTGTCACCTAACCCCCTGGGCTTTGTCTCACATCCCCCATTTTATTTTCATCTTGGAGGCTGCCACCCGTGGACAGTTCAGTTCTTTCTTTTCTGGCCTGGTTCATTGCTTGCTCCCCTCCCCAACCCCACTCCCATTAGACTGTGTCAGCTCTGTGAGAGTAAGGGATTTATTTAATTTTTTTTTTCAGTTTTTTGATTCAGGGTTTCATTATATAGCTTTGGCTAGCCTGAAACTCACTATGTAGACCAGGCTAGTCTTGAACTCAGAGAGTTTTGTCTGGGTGCTGGGATTAGAGGAATATACTACCACACCCAACTTTGATTGTTTTGTGCCTAGAGCAGTGCTTGGCACATAGATTCTCAGTAACAGGTTTTTCAGTGGATGGACGCTTGGCCAGTGGTTCATCCTTAGGTCTCAGTTTAGGATCCTGTCCGCCAGGAAACCTCCCTGACACTGGAGTTTACCCCCCAGTTATGCAGCCTGCATCGGGAGGCTGATGGTCGCCAACCAGTCTCCCCTTGGGATGCTCTTTTACAGTGAGACCTGTAGGCTCTAGAATTATGAGGAAGGAGAAAGTATGGATTAAGATCTGAACAGCAGCTGGGGAAAGTGAGCCTGAGGGGAGAAAGGATAGAGTCGGAAAGACGGAATCGGGAGATGAAAGAGTGGATGGCCGCGACTTGGCCTCAATTTCTGGAGTCTGTTCAGTGATGTTTATCTTTCCAATGAAGCCTTTCTCCTGGGAAAATCTAAACGAGACTGCTTTTTTGCAACCAAAAACTGTCCTGGTTGGGCAGGATTCCTCCCCCACCTTCCCCAAGGCTGCTGCTATCTCCATTACTGCAAGCCTCACACTGTGTGGCCATTATTCCCATCCCTGTATGTCACCTCTTTAGGTCCTTGCATTCTTTGAAGAAATCTGTGGTCTTATTCATCCCTGTGTTTCCAGGGCCCAGCATGAGTCCTAGTTCCTAGCAGGTGCTTGGTATTTATGAACACAGGATGCTTTTCTCACCCTCGTGTTCTGGGGTCCTGATTCCCAGCTCAGTTGTCCATTCTCTTTGCTCAGGTCCTCTTCTGCACCCACCACCTCCTCCCAGACTCATTCCTTCTGCTGTGGTCACCGTGTGCACAGTGTCCCCACTCCCAAAGCTTTACATCCTAGAGAGCTGTGACATTGTTTCCTTCCAATATCACAGGGTATAAGCTGGACCCATGGCCACAACAAGGGTGCCAGCCTCCTTGGCAGACCATCCAGGCCACATGCAGGAGTGGTACTAAAATATCCAACAGTCAGCACAGCACAGGTACTATCCAAACAGAGTGTGAGCCTACCCAATCAGTGAGAATGTTCAACTAACAAAAAAGGATGTGCCCTGTACAACCAGTATGTCAGTCCTGGCCAGGTGAGCCCTGTGCCCTCCACATCATTTAAAGGTGTGTGCCCTCTGCTATGGCTTTCCCCCTTCCTTACACTAGGCTCATTCTGGCATGTCTACAACCCTGCTTCTACTGTGCAGAGTAGGAAATACTGAATTACCACATGGAGCCCCAGTGGCCTGACATCCAGGACTGCCAGCCATTCATCTCTGAGCTGTCATGTGACAGAGGAACAAACTTCTGCCTTGCACGGGCAGCTCCATCATTAGGTCTTGTTATCACCAAGACTCGCCTCGTGATGCTTTATTTTATCCAGCCTAAGTTGCTGTCAATTGTCACTTTTTTACTTACAAAACAAACAAGCAAACAAACCCAGAAACTCTGCCAATTCCAACATGGTGACTGATCAGATATCTTGACTTCAAAGGCATATGTGTGTGTGATATTCTGTCTTAGATATTTTAGCCTTGGCTCCTGCCTCCATCTCCAGATTGCTGCTGAGAGGCAAGTCTACACTACCACAGTGAACTAAAATTATATGTTTTTGTTTTGCTTTGCTTTATTTATTTGAGACAGGGTCTCATGCAGCCCAGGCTAGCCTCCAACTTGCTATACATACAAGGACGATCCTGAACGACTGAGTCTTCTGCCTCCACTCCTAAAGGCCCTGGGATTAAAGTCTTTCACCACCATGCCCAGCCTTAAGTTTACATATCCTGAAGTCATGAAATAATAATGACAAACGCTGTATATTAGGTGCTTTCCAAATTACCTGGCTGAAGCCCAGAAAGGAGACCCAGTTGCACCCGTTTACAGAAAAGGAAATCAGAACCTGGATGAGCTCCATCCCAGCTCACTGATAAGTGAGTACTCCAATACTCCAAGTATTCCCGCCAATCACCTGTGCAGACTCTCCCCGCGGTGGGTGCGATTCTGGGCGCGGCAGTCATGGCCTAGCTCAGGCAGGAAGCCATAGTCTCGCAGCAGGGCCTGGGCACCTCTGGCCACCACCGCCACACCAGCAGCCACTCGACGTGCCAAGTCGTCACGCCAGCCAGCAGAGCGCACTGCAAACAGCCCGGCCGGCAGTGGGGCACCTCCTGGCAGAAGAAGGGGCTCCCCGGGGACCCCGGAGCCCCCACCTCCGGCCAGCTGAGGTCCCACCATGAACCAGACGTAGCCAGGCCCAGTGAGACCAGCTTCTTCTGCCGCTCGGAAAACAGGCTCTGCCTCCTCGCGGGCACAGAAGAGCAGGCGGATCTGCGCACTGACACTACGGAGCTGTGCGCCCAGGACGGCCTCACCGGCTCCGGGGTCCAGTGTCAGCGCTCCTCGATGCTCCCAGCCCACCAGACTGCCATCAGTCAGCACCTCGATGTATGACAAGAAGGCCCGATGGCCCGGGGCACGCGTAGTCACTGCCACAAAGGATGTCCAGTCGTACTCCTCCAGCACCTCAAAAATGACCTGCAGCTGTTGCTCTGTGGAGGAGCCAAGCTGTAGGAAGGTGGAGCCCTTCTCCTGTAGGAACAGGGAGGACCGACCAGTGAGCGGACCATGGTTGCCTGAGCCAGTGCCACCACAGCTGCCACTATGGCTGCTCACCAGGCCTGGCTCATTTTCCTTCTGCAGTACTGGCTTCCTCTAGGTCATGTTTAGCCACATAACTGAGTTCTTTCAGGTTCATCTAAAAAAAAAAAAAAACCTCACCCTGAACTTGATTCTCCAGTCTGAGGGCAGCTGTAGAGACCCAAAGGACTTAAGGTCTCAGAGTCACAGGAGGCATGCAGCCTGTGCTGCTCAGCATGTGGAAGAAGGCTGCCTCCAGGCAGGACTTCCTATTTGGATTTTGTATGAACGAGAAACTTATGGGGTGAGCTGCTGAGGTGTGAGGGTTCATCTGGTGGTAGTATGTAATATCACCACCACGAATTCATCCCATGTCTTCCCAGAGTTTACTGATGTATAGTTGCAAAAAGTAAGACTTACAATTCCCAGCATGCAGTAGACTGATGAATGGCCCTTTAATTTCCCTCCTGACCCCATGTTCTGTCTCTCTTACTGGCCTTTGCTCCTCAGTCAGAACCCTATATAAATACAAGAGTATTTTTTATGATGTTCTCTTTCCTTTTCTGTCCCCTCTCTGTCATTTAGATCCATGGGCTTGAATATTGTCTCCAGCACTATCCAGCATGGTAGCCACTAGCCATGTGTAGCTATTCAAATTAAAATTAAATAAAACTGAAAAAAATATAGTTCCTCAGCTGCATCATGCAAGTGCTCAACAGCCACCTGTGGCTTTGCAGCTGCCTGCTGGATGCGGAGGCACTGTCCATCTTCATCACGGCAGGCGTTCAGTGGAATGTGCCCAAGGCTCTTATCTTTGGTTACAACTCCTCCTGTGAGCTTCAGACAAGCCAATCCCACTTTCTAGTCTCCATCCCCAACCCAGGATTTCCACAAGTATCTCAGGAACCAGCATGTCAAAAGCAATTTCCTGACTCTCTTCAACCCTTCTCCTCTTTAGAGCAGAACCAACCAACCTCTTCCCTCCCTCTTCCTTCCTTCCCTCCATCCTTCCCTTCCTCCCTCCCTCCCTCCCTCCAAGATCTCATATATCATCAAATAAAACAGAAAATGACCCTGAGCTTCTGCTCCTCTTGTCCCTTCTGGAGTGCTGGGCTTACAGGTCCACACTGCTATGCCAGTTTATGTGGAGATGGGACCCAGAACCTTGTTCATGGTAGGCAAGCACTATAGCAGGAAATATACAGCCCCAGCTCCATTCCTTTCTGTTTTCCCCATGCTTACATGCAAGCCACCTCCAACACCTTCCAGCTGTGTGCTCTAACCTGACGGCTCCGCCTGCACCCCCATTCTCTGCCCTCACCATCACAGTTGCTCTAGCCTAGACATCTGCAGCTCTCTGGCACACTTCTCATCCCTGCTCATGTCTTTTAGTTTGTTCTCCAAACAGCAACCAAAGGGATCATTTCAGAATATTAACAGGAACACATCTCAACTGAAAACCTTCCAATAATTCTACTTTAGAATCAAAACCCAAGCACAGGCCCCTACATGAACCAAGCCTCAGTGCCTGTCTGAGCTCAGCTGCTTTCTGCCGTGCCTTGTTCTGTTTTCATACATAATGCTTCTAAGCTTTGCCCGTAGCAGTTGTCCCTCCTGGGGACACACTCCCCAGCTCCTCCATGTCTAGCTACCCCTTATCATCCTCCTTCATGGCCTGTGCAGCCACCACCTCCTCTGGAGACCTCCCTTGATTCCCATCTATTGGAGCCTCAGCCTCAGTCACTCCTGCCTTCCCTTTGGGCAGATTTCACTATCTGTTGCTTAGTTTGTCTCCCTCATTAGGGTACCAGTTCCATATGACCAGACCTCCCCCAATTCAGTTTTATAATCCTGAACCTAACGAAATAGGCCCCAGGCTGCACAAGTCTTCCTGCATCTACATGCACACAGCAGTCAGAATTTCTCCTTTGGCATATGCCAGTGGGTTAGTGCTGGGTACAAGACAGCTGTCCTGAAAAGAGGATCCTTCCCAGCATGCAGTGGAGACTCACAGAAGCCTCACCCCTCAGCGGGGATGGCTATGACGGACTAGGTCTTGGCATTCATCGTAGCACAGCTGGAGCCGTAAGGATAACACTTTTTCCCACCCCAGGGCAGTGAAGGGACTATATGTGTCCCTGAAGGTGACAGACTACACACAGAGTGGGGATGCAGTCACCAGCAATGGAAGTACAAGGGACCATGTATGCCAGTGCCCTATGGAGGTAGCAGCCGGGCCTACAGATCTGTCTACAAATCTAGCCAAGAACAAAGAAGCCGGATAGAGGTCTTTCCCAGAATGTTTTGGACAGACCTGAGGGCCCTGGGCTGCAATAGTGCTCTAGGGACAAGGCCACAGGTCTTCCTAGCCAATAACTGGCTGGTTTAGGTTCCATTCACCCAGGCGGCTCCATCCTTCAGCCAATCCCACTTTTAGGTTTCACTTGCTCCACACTTAGTACACCCCTTCTCAGGCTTCATATGCAAATTAGGTTAGTCCACGTCTCTTCTTTGGTACCAAAAGCCTACCATAACCCACTGTCCCCACCCAGGCCTCTGGAGGTAGGTCTCTTTTTAAGCTACCAACAGAACCAGTCTCTCCTGACTCCACTTCAGGTTTTTTATTTTCTTTGGGTTCAAGATCCTCATTTCCATACCTTTACAGTTTGACAAGCTCATTCTCAAACCCCACTCCAAGATCCTACTTCCTCTCTCAGCAAAGTCCTTTTATTACATTGCTTGGAGTGGGTCTACCCTCAGCCTTCTCCATTGGATCCTTCCCTCTCTCCTTCCTTGAGCATTAGCAGGGTCCTTGGCCTTGGCCTGCCTTTCATCATTCCACCTCTCAGAATGCATGGCTCTGTTCTCATTCCTAGACTTCTAGGCTCTAGGCCTCCAGCTGAGCTGCCCACCATGCCCTTCTTCAGTATCTAATTCTCTTCTCCCATAGTTCCCATAGTCTCTGCCTTCCTGGGCACAGCTTCTTCACTAGACTCCACCTCTTTCTGAACCTCATCCATTTCCAACTGACTCTTCCCCTCACTGGTCCAAAATCCATAACCAGTTCACTCATTAAAATCTATCTCTACTGCCACTGGTTTTTCCTCAGTCCTCACTGTAACCTATCTCCTTCCTGATTTTTTTTAAAAGATTTATTTATTTATTATATGTAAGTACACTGTAGCTGTCTTCAGACACACCAGAAGAGGATATCAGATCTTATTACAGTGGTTGTGAGCCACCATGTGGTTGCTGGGACTTGAACTCATGACCCTCCAAAGAGCAGTTGGTGCTCTTCCCCGCAGAGCCATCTCACCAGCCCTCCTTCCTGATTATTGATCTGACCCTTGTAGGTGACCCCTGAAAGGTGCTGTGAACCCTACAGAACACATCTCTTCAAGTCAGACTCCTCACTACATACACTTGACTCTTAACCACCAACCTGGAAACTGACCAACGGACGGCACCACCCCCTAGTTACTGTCCCGCCATTATGAAAACCTCCTAAATCTTGATAAAACCTGCCCCCAAGTTATCATAGGTCCTGCCTCTCAAGAGTCTTTCACTTCAGCATACACAGGCCCTGCCCCTCGACGAACCTCCCGTCCCAAGTCAATCAAAACTACGTCTGATCCCCGCCCCCGAGCCGCAAGGCCCCGCCCCGAGCCGCGAGGCCCCGCCCCCGAGGCGGCCCGTCCCCGGCGGTCGCGCGCACCTTGGGTGTGAGCACGAGCGCGGCGCCGCCGTGCACGGCCACGATGGGCAGCGAGGTCTGCGCCGACAGGAAGTCGAGAATGGGCGCGACGGCGGGCGCGCGCGAGTCGTCCTCGAACACCACGCCGTGCACGCGCAGCCCCGACAGCAGGTCGCAGAGCTGCAGCACAAGGCTGCGAGGGTCGGAGCCGTTGAGCACCAACGCCACGGGCCGCACGTCCAGGCCCGGGCTGCGCACTGCCGCCGCCACGGCCGGGCCCAAGCGCGCCGCCTCGGCCGCGTATGCCGGGCCGGAGAAGACCAGCGCCACGTTGAGCGGCCGCGCCCCGCCCGTGCCCCCGCCGGCCGCGCCCGGCCCCGGCACCTCCTCCGGGAACGGGCTGGCGCACGCCAGAGCCAGCAGCAACAGCATCTTAGCGGGGCCCCGAGGGCCGCGGGGGCCACCGGCGCCGCGCATCGCCTGCGGGCCCCGCCGGGCGGCCTCTGCGTGGACGGGAGGCGAGGGCAGAGCCCGAGGGGAGACACAGGAGAGACGGGGCGAGAGGGGAAGGTTGGGTGATGGAGAGAGGGAGGGGCCGACACGGAGGGAAACAGAGATGAGAGACAGAGATAAGGGAGAACGAGACAGAGGGAGGAGACAGAGATCGAGAAACAGAGATAGGGAATGTGACAGAGACAGTGAGACCCAGATAGTGAGGGAGACGCAGAGTCAGGATGAGAGGGGAAAGTTGGGTGAGAGGAGGAGCAGTGGCAGAAGCACAGAGAGAAACAAATGAAGAGCGAGAGATAGAAAGAAATGGAGAGACAGAGAGGGAAAGAGGCAGGAGAGACACACACATAGACCAGAGACAAGAAGAGACAGCGGGAAAGGCAGTGGAGGGAGTGGAAGGGAAAGATGGAACCCAAATAGAAGGAGGGGTGGGGGTGAGATGGAGGAATGGAATGTGGGAACCAGGAGGCACAAAGGCGGGAGGGGGTGAGTAATGGGGTCAGGGAAGATATAGAGGTAAGGGGTGGGGGAGAAGGCAGGGATGGAAGGGACAGTGATTGTACAGATGGGAAAGAGACCCAGAGATGGGACAAAAACCAGGAACAGAACCAGAGTGAGAGCAAAGAAGAGGGGGACAGCGAGAGATGGTCAAGGAGAGGGGAAAGAGTGAAGAGAGATGGAAGGCAGGGCTCACAGGGACACGGACCCAGGAGATGGAGCACGGCAGAGGATGGTAGTGAGGCAAGGAGAGATGCGGAAAGAAATACAGGGAGGAGGAGAGATGAGAAAGTTGGGGGGAATAGAAGGCAAGGCAGAGACCCACAGCCACCCAGAGTCAAGCACACACCAACCTCAGGAAGAAGGAGTGGAGATGGAGAAAGGCAAGCAGAGCAAATGAAATGCAGAGAAGACAGAAATAGCGAGGCAAGGCAAAGCCCCAGACCCCCACCCGAGAGGTGCCCAGCACACATGAAAGCAAAGCAGAGCCAGGTGGTGGAGGGAATGGAAAGAAAAGGGCGAAAGTAAGGGGGGAACGGGAGAGGGAAAAGGGTCAGGTGTGTGGGGGAGAAAGAAGGGAGAAATTAGTTGGGCATCCAAGGAGAGAAAATGCCCACCACCCCAAGCCATTCTTAGCCCCCTCCTCCTGTCCCTGCCCCCTCATTTTCATTCTTGATGAAACTGAGTCACAGGCCAGTCTTGGGGTTGGGGGCACAGCTGTGGAGAGCTGGGGGGGGGGGCTGTCCCTGGCTTCCAGCCCAGAGCAATTTAGTAAATTAAAGGAAGAAGAGTGTTGCCTCCAGTGGCCCCTGTTGAATACTAGTTGCCTGGGGTGGGTGGGCTAGGATCCCAGGCTCCTGGGTACTAGGTCTGAGGAGGAGCCCTGGGGGCCTAATCTCTGCTCCCATAAAGCTCCAAGAGCCTGCACTGGGGGCTTCCTGAATGGGCCAGGGTCCAGATACAGAAGGGTTCTCTCTTGGCTGTCAGTCTCCTGTCTGGTTGCCATGGTAGCACAGGTCAGTCCACTCTAGACAGCAAGGGCTGGGGCAAAGGCCCACACCCCCTACCCTGGCTGGAAACCTTATCTTCCAAGTCATTACTCCACCTTTCTGGAGGTCCTAGGTCCCTCCCTCCCCAGGGAAGGGGTGCCCCCTCCTGCAGGCTATACCTCCTCCTGCCCCTCCTCTCCATTGCCTTTCCTTCCCAAGCAGCTGGCTCAGTCCCTGCTCAGAATAGCCCCCCTTTCTCCCCAAAATAACGCACAGCTGTGGCCTGGCCCCCGCGGGGTTAATACTGGTTCTCTCCCTTTCTGGTGGCTGCTCAGCCATCAGCCCCCTCCTCTCCTTCTCAGACCCTGGCCTCTGCTTTTTTAGGGGTCCAAGGTCCTTGTCACTGTGAGGCCTAGGAGGGCAGCCTCAGCCCCACCCCTGTCGGGAGGCAGTGTTTTCACATAAAGGGTTCTTGAGGGCAACCCTCCTACCCAGTGCTCATACCCCATTATCAGTCCTCAGAAAGCAAAGTCCCCAGAGCTCACATCAGGGTTGGCAAAGTCCATTCTGACCTCTACCTTGTGAGATTAGCCTTTTGTTTCCACCCTACAGGGCCCTCAGAAGCACCCCCAGCCTGCTCTGTCAGGAGTGTTTGCCCTCCCGAAATTCCTGATTGAACTTGGCCTGGCAGGTACCCCACCTCACCCAACACTGCAGGCCACTCATCTCTTTCTCAGGGCCTGGGCATCCTGGCCTCATCCTGTCCCAACACCTGGGAGTCTTGGTTCCTGTCTTGTTCTCCTTTAAGGAGCCCCCCCTTTTTTTGCCTCAGACCCCATCAGTCCCAACACCCTTCCAGCTCACTAGCTCTGGCCTTCCCAGTTGTTCCCCTCATATCTTGCTCATGGTAAAAGGAGGAAGGGGGTCTCTGTGTCTCCATTGCCCCCTAATCCATCATGGGAATGAGGAGAAGCTTTGATCAACAGCTCCCCCTCATTGTACTGCAGAGAGCTTTCTGTCCCCCCACTTCATACACACACACACACACACACACACACACACAC
>NW_022196904.1:37411993-37432942 GCF_008632895.1 Mastomys coucha
CACACACACACACACACACACACACACACACACACGTCCCCATCCCAATACTGGAAGGGCATTTCGGAACCTTGAGGAAGGGGTGGCTGCTTGGGTCTGGGTGCCGGTCACTGGACGCCCTCAAGGTCCTTGGCAGGGGTATTAATAGCAGACTCATAGCTCTGAGGTGGGAGGGGAAAGCGAGAGGAGAGAGGGATAGCCAGGCATGGGAAGACTGATGCAGGGAGGGGTATAGAGAAGGTGAGGTGGAGAGACTGACAGAGGTGGGATTCAGCTATGCGCAGCTGGGGACAGGGTAATGTGTCAGAGAAATGGGAGCCTTGGGTGGTTTTGAGGTGTAGAAACCCAGGAAAGGGGCAGAGAGAGAGAGCACGCGCGGGAGAGCAGATGGAAGACAGTCCCTGAGGAACAAGGGGGGCAGAGACATTTGGTTTGCATGCATCCAAACCCCTTCCCTCCTTGAGGTCCCTGGCCAACTTTCCCTGCCCTAGATTGAAGGGGGCCATATCCCCACCCCCACCCCTGCACCCCTGCCCCAGCCTTACCTTTTCATGACCCTGTTCTTTGGGTGAAATTGCTGGGGGGCCAGGACCAGAACCAGCGTCCAGAGACCCAAAGATTCCGTGGAGTGTTGAGGAGCTGGTTGGGGGCCAGGCCCAGGGCGGCAGCGAGGCAGCAGCAGCAGCAGCAGCAGCAGCAGCACAGGCGGCAGTGGCGCGGACCTTTTGCCTGTCCCGGTTCTGTCCCTCCTCTTCTTGGTCCTGCCCTGCCCTGTCCCCCAAGGTTGCGGCCACCAGACTAGGCGAGGATGAGGCTACACATGTTGCGCTGGAAGTTGGGCCCTGGACATTGCGGAGGCTGTCGGGGTGTCCTCTTGCGGCCTGACCCCATGGGGATCCCCCTCCACCCACCTGGGGTGCCCCCCTCTGCCGGCTTCAGTCCGGGCTCCTCCCCTGGCTGGCATGTCCCATTACCTCTCCCTAGCTTATTGGCACCCCCTTTGTGCTCTCAGCACCCCCTCCCTTGTCTCTGTCTGTCTGTCTGGGTCACCTCTGAAGCCAGTGGCTCGTGTGTATGTTTTATAAGGAGCGTGAAGCTGCCTATCAGGGGAACTGCTTGCCCATTCCTTGCTTGGCCACCTCCAGAACCTCCCCCCCACTTTGGTGCCCCCACTCTCAAGCACAGGCAGAAACACACATGCAGATGCTCACACACAGAATCTCACTTCCCCGGGATTCCCCCTCAACACCCCCGGAGCTTGATGAGGGAGACACACACACACACACACACACACACACACACACGCTTGCGCAGGGCCCCAGCATGGGCGTGTTGTCGCTCTCAGTGGCTGTTTGGACAGACAGGAGGACACAGGCATCCGGGGACACACAGACACTCGGCTGGATGCAGGCAGGAGGTACAGAAACCAGGTGCACATCATCCATCCAGGTTTGGAGGATCAGGGAACTGATTGGGGGCTGTGAGGTGCAGGCAGGAGGCTCAGGGTCGTCCAGACAGACAGACCCCTCCTCCCTCAGCTCCGCCGCTGCAGCCCTTACAGACACACCCCCCCCCACCAGCCAGCCTGACACCAAGGCACACATCCTCACCTAGAAGATGGCTGTAGCACGAGAGACCTCTGGGGGCCAGGCGGACCCACCCAGGTTGATACCCCTCAACAGGGCGCTGCTGGCCGTGGAGGCTGCGGGCGCAGGCGGAGGGTGGCTGGTGGCAACGGCAGCAGCGGCCGCGGCTTGCAGGAGCCAGAGCGGGAGGGACTCGCACATTCGCTGTTCTCGCACACTCACTCAGGATGCGATTAACATTCAGTCCCCGTCCCTCCCTGCCAGGAGACCCACAGCCCCCCCTTCTTGGCTTCCCTAGGGACCCCTCCTCCCATTAGGTCTGAGGGAGGGGGCCCAGTCCTTACCCCATTTCAAAGCCACTGTTTTCCTCATGGGACATGGGACTGAGGGGCTGCGATGAAATGGGCAGAAGCAGAAGTAGATGGACAAGGACACTGCCTGGTACAGACAGTTTGAGACCTAGAGAGAGGGCTGGGGGTCACTGCCACTTGCCCCTTCCCTCTTCTGCATGTCAACATCCACCATACTAAGACCCATCCTGTGAGTTTTATGGCTGCAGAGACAGGATGCATGCTGACTGTCTATCTTGGAGCCAGGAGTGTAGACTCCCTTATCCCTTGGACCCAGATGTCCAGATGCCAGCCCACTTCCCTCATACCCCAGAGACTAGACCCTAGTTCTTCTCCCCTAGACTGATGGGGCTGGATCCCAGTCCTTCCACCTCAGACTGTAGCTCTCCCCTTAAACCCATGGGGCTAGGCTCCCAGTTCCCTCCTCCCTCAGACCTAGATGTCCATACTCGGCGCTTCTCTCTCAGGCCTAGGGGTCCAGACTCTGGCACTATTTTCTGTGACCCAGCCATCCTCCCTCTAAACCAGGGGTCCAGACTCTCCCTGGATTCCAAGCTTTGGATCTCCTGTTTCAGATTTGGGGTCCAGTGCCTGGTCCTGTTCTCTCAGAACCAGAGCCCTCCTTTCTCAGACCACAGGTTCTCCCTTAGTCCTTCTCGCTCAGACCTGGGAGCCAGATCTTGAGAAAGTTCTTCATTGAGGGACCACCTGATCAGTGAGGAACTAGCCTCTCACAGCTGTGAGTACTCAATTCCCCGGAGGAAAACTGTCTCCTGTGTCACAGACACAGTAATCCTAAACCACAACCCTACCTTTGAGGTCCTGAGGTCCCATAAAGTCACCTGTCCATCTTGCCTCTGGCAAGACAGTCCTTAGTATCTGTAACATTGGGAGGAGTGTGCTTCAGGATTCTTGGGTCCCTGAGAATGGAAGCTGGATGTGGGAGAAGAGAGAGGGAGAATATGAATGTGTAGAGGGGCTGGGACCTAGGCCTATAGCAGTCGTATAGATTTCTGCCCTCATGCCCATGATGGGAGCCCTGCTTCGAGTGACCTAAGATCGGGGAGGACACAGGTCATGATGACTGTTTCTGAAAGAGCCAGGACCGGACATTTTGTGTTTTAGAAGGAGGATGGGGTTATGGGTATACACTCCCAGGTCAGAATGTTGAGCAATAAAGTGATTATTGGGGATAGGATTGTAGAGGCAATAGTAGGCTCAGTCTGGATCTCCAGGTGTGTGCCAGTGGGGCCTGGGTCTTCTCACTGAATGGGACTAGAGATCATAGACAAAGCCAGAAGTCCACCCTCTTAATCTCAAGGATTATTGTTGTTACTATTAATATTAATAATTTGTGCAGGAATAGACTGTCACTGTGGAGCTCTGGGCCTGGAACTGGGGGTCCCTCTGCTTCATCCTTCCAGTACTAAGATTACAGGTTACGCTATCACCCAAGGAAGCACTAGGATCTTTAGATTCAGAACTCAAACTGCAGGATTCTTGCGTAAGGGCAGAGGTTAGACGAACTCTCTACAGTTCCCTACTAAAGAGAAGGCACCTGGGAATGTGGGACCCTAAAGACCCAACAATTAATAGAAGGGCTTATTCGGTACGACTCTGCAAGGCAGGTGGCAGGCGCCAGAGGGCGCCAGACAGTCAACCCGCCCTTGGGGTGGCGCTCTAGCCCAGACTCCTCCCTTCCCACCTCGGCCCTCCTCCCTTTTCTCCCAGCCAGCTTTACCACCAGCTCCGGCCTCAGCTCACCTTCCGGAGCCCCTTGCCCGGAGCTGAGCTACCGAAGGGCTTCCCTCCCGCCCTCAACCCAGCAGCACCGCAGCTCCGGGCCGCAGCCCGGCCGGCCAGCCTCCCCCCAGCTCAGCCCTGCCCGAGTTCCCCAGTCATGAACCTCTTCCGATTCCTGGGAGACCTCTCCCACCTCCTAGCTATCATCTTGTTACTGCTCAAAATCTGGAAGTCCCGATCGTGTGCGGGTGAGAGCCCCCCCCGCGGAGAGGGGGCGGGAGCGGGCCGCCCTGGGGCACCGGGAAGGCTGGAGCTCGGCAGGTCAGAGTCCTCCCGGACTGCCTGCTGGGGAATCACTCTTCTAGTTCTAGGGTCACCAGGGGGTCAGCTCCTTTCCCTAGACTAAGGGGTACACATAGTTTGGTGGGGGTGGCTTCAGGCGCTCAGTTCAGCCTTCTGCAGCACCCTTTGGGACAACTATGGGTGTTCCGGGCTGGGAACCAGGAGCCATGGCAGGCGGGGAGGTGGTTGGGAGTTGGTGACGTGGACTGTGGAAGGCCAGGAAGGGAGCCGGAGGAAGGTGACCGATTGGGAGGCTGAAGTCAGGCAGGGCTCTCCCTAGGTCCCAATGTAGGTCTAGACTGTCAGAGGAACCTGAAGGAGACGCAAGTACCGGCGAGGCCTACCCTGGGATGGAGCCTCGGTCTGTAGTATTTTTGGGACCGGCTGCCCCCTGGCTGTGGATGGTGGGAAAGGGCCGTGCTCAGGCTTAAAGGCCTTTGGGGATCGCTGTGTTCAAGAGCTCCAGCCGGCTGGCCCATGGGCTGCATGCTAGTTTAGCCTACCTCCAGCTCCCTGCATCCTACCCCTCGTTCTCTGTCTCAACCAGGCATTTCAGGGAAGAGCCAAGTCCTGTTTGCTGTGGTGTTCACTGCCCGATATCTGGATCTGTTCACCAACTACATTTCACTCTACAACACCTGCATGAAGGTAGAGTTGCAGTCAGCCCCTTGTGGCAGGGTTCCAGGCCAGGGATCAGGGAGGAGTCACTAAAGAGGCTTGGGCCTAGACATATGGTTTGAGGGAGGTGGGCTGGGAACATGATTTCTCACTCACAACCTGAGTGAGGCCTTACCTGTGAGCTGAGGTGCTCTGTTACCCTCTTGACAGGTGGTCTACATAGCTTGTTCCTTTACCACGGTGTGGATGATCTACAGCAAGTTCAAAGCTACTTATGATGGCAACCACGACACATTCCGGGTGGAGTTCCTCGTTGTTCCTACTGCTATTTTGGCGTTCCTGGTCAACCATGACTTCACCCCTCTGGAGGTAGGTTTCTGCTGGGACTGTGTAGAGGCTGGGCAGGGGCAGAGCACCTGACAGCAAGCCCTGTCAGGTGCCTCCCTCTTCATAGTTTGTTGAGGCTTCCTCATTCGGGAGCTACATGCTCAGCCTAGGTTCGTGGTAGCACAGCGAACACAGTCACAGTACTGCATCCCATGTGCTGCTGAGTAGTTCATGTACGCTGGTGGGCTAAGTTTGTGTAGAGTGGCACCCCTTAAGTCATCTGAGTGTCCAGTAAGAACTGGGCTGTGAGGGTTGGGGATGGCAAGCGGAGCTCTGGAGTGAGACCACTTGAATTTAAATCCCAGATCCACGCCATATTTTTAGTTGTTTTTTTTTTTTTTTCTCCCAGGAAATAAATGTTGGAGATAAAAGTCTAGGGCCTTGCGCCTGTGAGGCCTGTGCTTTGTTCTCGAGCCACTGTCAACCACTGGTTTTCTGAGACAGGGGCTGCCCTAGAATTTACAATCCTCTTGCTTCATTGCTTGGATTATAGCTGTACGTCACCTCCCCTGATTGGGAGCTCCTATTTCTACTAGAATGACTTCAGCCTGTGACGTGTCTTTTCTTTGCCTCAGTTTCCCCATTGTAAAATTCGTCATGAGAGGGTCACTGAGTTCAGGGTTGCCTGTTGGTTATATGCAGAGACTCTGGAGCTGTGGTATAGGGATTGGAGCTTGCTTCTTAACTGGACGGTGGTGGGGCTGTAGACCAGTGTACACCTGGGTTTTTTATAAAATTGGGAAACAAAGGGCCGGAGAGATGGCTTAGCCACAAAAGGCTAACAGCAGGACATGCAACCAAAAGGACAAGATGAAGGCAGTTCCTGCCTTCTGTAAGGTGCAGGATGGAGCCTCGGCCCTGTGCACAGCTGAGCGCTCCAGCCCTCAGTTAATGTGTTTGGAGTAGTCTGACTTTAGATAGAAAGGACCAATCAGCATTTTCTGAGGACCTGGCTAGTCTGTATATGGTACTTCCACCTCCAGGTGGGGGCTGTTTTGATTTTTTAACTCTTTGGTGTTTTGGTTGGGTCTGTATGTGTTCAACTCATGCCTCATGGACTGGTGGAAATCATCAGCTGGAATTCCTTCCCTTTGCAGCCCACTCCCATCTTACAGGGGAGTCAGCCCTGGATGGTCATATAGGCTGAGGTTTTTCAACAGAAGCTGAAGTTTGGGAGTCCTCGGCAGAGATCTAGCTTTAATGTTATAGCCACATATTCAAGATACATTCCTTTTTCTTTCTCTCTTATTAAGTCTCCATAGAGAGTGTCAAAAATTACTAGTGCTAGTTGTCATGATGGGGTATTGGGAAAAAAATTTGTTTTTTTCTTTCTTGGTGTTTTTGAGATGAGATTTCTCTATAGCCCTGGCTGCTCCATAGACCAGACCAGGCTGGCCTCAAACTCTAGAGATCTGCCTGCTTCTGTTTCCTGAGTTTAAGTGCTGGGATTAAAGGCATACTCCACCCCCACACCAGGAGAAAAGTTTTCAATTAGCAATAATTGCACCTTGGATAAACTTCATTGACTATGATATTGCCACTGTGCAAAGCTCAAATGTATTAGTAAAAGCACTGTGCAGGCTAAAGTCAACACAGGCTCACTGGCCCCCTGAAGCACCAGAGGGAGGGTGGCTGTTGTGCTGGGAGCCCAGCTAGACCCTGACTGCAAATGTGCCACTACCACTGAGCTGCCTGGGCATTACCTAAACCATTGATTTATTCCCTACCACAGCCAAGTTGGGGTTACTAGACTCAATTTCCAGGTTGGGAGACTGACTGAGGTGGGATAGGCAGAGAGGGTGACCGTCTTCTGTTTTCTGAGTCTACGCTAGTAAATAGTACATTCTAAGGGGGGAAAAGAACTTTTAAGACAAGATTTTGCTGTGTAGGCCAGAATGGCCATCAGTTTAAACGGCCTCCCAAGAGCTGAGATTACAAGCCTGTACCACCGTAGCTCTCCGGGTGCCTTCTCTGGGGCAGAAGCAGATAGATCTCAGTGATTTCCAGGCCAGCCAAGAATACAGAGTGAGACCCTGTCTCCAAAATGAATGAATGAATGATTAATAATAAAAATAAAGTTCAGATTCGGGGCTAGAGACAGCTCAGTAGTTAAGAGTGTTCCCTGAAGAATTTGGTCAGTTTAGGTTCGGGGTCCTACGCTTTTTTTCTGTGCTACACAGGCACCCTGTGTATATGTGGCCTTCACTTATACAGACATACACATAAATAAAAATAAAAACAGATCTTAAACAAATTCATGGGTCTGGAGAGAAATGATTAAGAACGTTTTCAGAACCATGTAGTTAAGTTTTTAACATACACATATATATTCGATCCCAGTCATCTCACTCCAGGTCCAGGGGACCCAATACCCTTTTCTGACCTCTGTGGTACCAGGTATGAACATAACATTCATACACATTAACTTAAAAAATTTAGCTGATCCCGGCAGTGGTGACACACGCCTTTAAACCCAGCACTCGGGAGGCAGAGGCAGGCAGATTTCTGAGTTTGAGGCCAGCCTGGTCTACAGAGAGTTCCAGGACAGCCAGGGCTACACAGAGAAATCATGTCTTGAAAAAACAAACAAACAAAACAACAACAAAAATTTAGCTGAGCATGGTGGTTCATGCTTTTAATCCCAGCACTCAGGAAGCTGAAGCAGGTGGTTCTCTTGGTTAAAGGACAGCCTGGCCTATGTGAGTCTGTTCTCACTGTCTGTCACTCTTTTTCATACATACATACAAAATAAAGAAAAAGAAAAAAAAACACAGTAGCACACATGAAGTAAATCTAAAAATATTTAAAAAATAATTGAGATAACACATAAAAGTACAACAGGCCTTTATATATATGTGTGTGTATATATATTGTATATATATATATATATATATATATGTTGTACTTTGTCTCCCAGGGTCACCCCAGGGATGAGAGCTGAGTGCTGATCAGCCTAATGGATATATTTCTTGAAAGGCTGCCTGGAGGAGTCTGGATAGTCAAGGGAATAGGACTGGAGTCCTCCTGCTGGGAGTGGGTCCTTAGTCCTTGGGTCCTTGGTTTGCTCATATGTATAATGAGGATTATGGCTGGAACCACCTTGAAATATTAAGGCTGAAGCCAGTTAGTGTCCCATGGTATAGGAGAGGTTTCTGGGTTGTTATGGGCATGTCCTGCCTTTCTCACTTCCTTCCTTTAAACCAAAACAACTGGGGAGAAGCCACAGCTGCCACCTGTCTTTGTTCTCTGAGGGGAGGTTTCAGGTATGTTGTTGATCGTGTACCCCAGGTGGGACTTTCAGAGAGCAGGCCTTCACGGAGGCTGTGATGACCTGGTCATCAAGGCGGCTGCCTGTGCTTCCTTAAGGGTGGCCTATGTTGGACATGGGCATCCTTTGTAACTACTCACTCTAGGTGACTCATCGCCTCCCTAGTTCAGGAGCTGTGTCTGATAAGACACAGGTTCCAGGCCTCATAAGATTCACAGAAAGGAGCCCTGACAGGATGACGTGCCATGTACAGTGGACTAACTAGCATGTAGTGATAACAGCAGGTTCCTGGGTACAGTGCCAGCCTGGGCTATGTAGTCGGCTCCCAGGCTATAACAAACTCTTTCAAAAAGTAAACAAAGAGGCCAAGTTTGATAGAACATGCCTTTAGCCCCAGCACTTGAGAAGCTGGAGGCTCTCTGTGAATTCCAGGCCAGCCAGGCTATGTAGTAATACCTTGTCGCAAACAACACAAAACAAAACAAAACAAAACAAAACAAGGGTGTAGGAGAGGTGGTGGTTCAGTGGTTGATCACTTGTGTTGGGTTTGGTAGGTTTTTTTTTTTTTTTTTTTGGTATTTCAAGACAAGGTCTCTCTGTGTAGCCCTGGCTATCATGCAATTTGCTCTGTAGACCAGGCTGACCTCAGATGTGGAGAGTTCTGCTTCCTGAGTGCTGGGATTAAAGCATGTGCCACTTCATGTACTGATCTTTACAGAAGACCTGGTTGGCTTCAGCTCCTAGCACATAGCAGCTGACAACTGCCTGAAAGTTCATTTCCAGGAAATCTGATATGCTCTTGTCCTGAGCACATGTGGTACACACACATATACTCTGGTGCACACACACGTGCACATAAGTAGGGCTGGAAAGATGGCTCAGTCATAAGCACTTGCTGATATTCCAATGCTGGGATTAGATTCCCAGCACCACATGGTGGCTGCAAGTCTCCTGTTAACTCCACTTCCTGATGTTCTTTCTCTTTTGGTCTCTGCAGGTACCATGTGGGGCACAGATACATATGCAAGCTAAACATACATACACATAAACTTTGTCTTAAACATTTTTATGTGTGCAGGTGCCTTCGAGTTTTCATTGCTGTGAAGAGACACCATGACCAAGTCAACTCTTATAAAGGACAAACATTTAATTGAGGCTGGCTTACAGCTTCTGAGGTTCAGTCCTTTATCTTCAACTCCTTTGTGTGATCCCTTCAGTCCTGGGCTTTCACCAATGGCCCTCCATGGCCTCTCACAGTGCCAAGCCTCAGCTGCTGCTCCTCATGAGACCCTTCATGCCTTCATCAAGGCAGAAAGCATGGTGCTAGAAAGGTGCTAAGAGTTCTATGTCTTGATCCAACTGCAGCCAGGAGAGGACTGTCTTCCAGGCAGCTAGGAGGAGGATCTCAAAGGCCACCCTTACAGTGATAAACTTTCTCGAACAAGGCCACACCTCTTAATAGTTGCCACTCCCTGGGCCTAGCACATTGAAACCACTACATTCCACTCCCTGGCCCCATAAGCTTGTTAAGACATATGAGTCTATGGGGGCCATGCCTAGCCATAGCAATGCAAAATACAGTTGTCCAACTTCAAAAGTTCCACATTCTATATAACATTCTCAACAATGTTAAAAGTTCAAAGTCTTTTCTGAGACTCATCCAATCACTTGACTATAATCCTGACTCTAATCCCCTATAAAATCAAAATTAGAAAGCAGATCACATACTTCCAACATCACAGGATATACATTACTACTCCAAAATGTCATAGTGAAGAAATACTGGACTGAAGCAAGATCAAAAAAACCAGCTGGGCAAACTCCAAACTCCACATCTCCATGTCTAATGTCAAAGCACTCTTCAGATCTCCCACTCCTTTCATCTTTGTTGATGGCAAAAAACTACTTTCTCTTTGGCTGGTTCCACTCCCTATTAGCAGCTTTCCTCAGAAGGTATTCCATGGCATCTCAAACATCTTGGTGGTACACACCTCCAAGGCAACTTCAGTTTGGCAGTATGTGTTCCAATGTCTGGGATCCACACATAATCTTCTGGGCTCCTCCAAAGGGCTTGGGTCACATCTCCAGCTCTGTCTTCTGTAGCACTGTAGGCTCTGGTTGACTCCACTCTACTGCTGTTGCTGTTCTTGATGATCATCCCATGGTACTAGCATCTTCAATACATTGGAGTCTTCTGCTGCAACTAGGCTTCACCAATAGCCTCTCATAGACTCTCTTCATGGTGCCAAGCCTCAACTCCTTTGTGTGACCCCTTCAGTCCTGGGCCATCAACTGCAGCTGAGACTGCACTTTCACCAATGGCCCTCCATGGCCTCTCACAGTGCCAAGCCTCAGCTGCTCTTCATAACCCCTTCAGGCCTTCAAAACCAGTACCACCTAGGTGATTCTTACCCAATTCTAGCTACCAGCACGAGGTACAACCTTGGCTGCCTCTGGAACACAGCTTCTTTGTGCTCTCAGAAAACACTTCCCAGAAGATTTCTCCTTGGTGATGCTGGTCTTTTCCTAATTTCTTAGCTCCAGCTAACCAGCATCAATTGTCCCAGTAGTCCTTTCTACTCTTGACTCTAAAGCCAGAGCCACATGGCCAAAGCTGTTGAGTTCTGCTGCTTGCTGGAGCTGAAACACGCTTATTCTTTTTTTGTTTTTGTTTGTTTGTTTTAAAACAATTATTTTATGTATATGAGTACACTGTAGCTGTCATTAGACACAACAGAAGAGGGCATCAGATCCCATTACAGATGGTTGTGAGCCACCATGTGGTTGCTGGAAATTGAACTCAGGACCAGCAGTTAGTGCTCTTAACTCTTAGCTCTCTCTTCAACCTGGCCCTTATTCTATTAACAGCTTTCTGTTTTCCAACTCCCTCACTGTCTAAGCTTGGCTGTCTTGGAACTTACTCTATAGATCTCTATACCTTGAGATCTGAATGGCTCTGTCTCCTGAATGCTGGGTAAAGGAATGCCTGGATTTAAGCTTTTCTTTACCTGGAACTTGCTTTGTACCAGGCTGACCTCGAACCTAGAGGTCTGCTTGCCTCTGTCTCCTGGGATTAAAGGTGTGTACCACCATGCCTGAACCTCAGCTTTTCATTATAGATCTTAAGTTGAAAACAGAGTAGCCATCATAATCCATCCCTTGTCAATTTGACACATAGTCCTATCTCCTTATGTCCAAGTGAAAAAAAACAATAATGATGTCATAATAATGTCTAACATGACCTAACTCTCCCTCAGACAACTACACATGCATAAGTCTAGCTGGGTGGGATCTTGCCCTGAGGTCATCGTTCCCTTAATTCCATTTCATATCCTTCTTGAACACAGGATTTATTAGCCTCATTCCACTTCTGTGCCTCTTTACTCTTTGAACCATACATTTTGTATGTTTCCCTTCTAAGCTTGCTACACTTGATCAAATGGTCTTCAAGATAGAAAACCAGAAGGCAAGTCTCTGCTGGGCATTTCAGAGACTTCCTGTGTTAATGCAATTAATTGAAATCTCTTTACCTTAGCCCCAGGTAGACTCTTCAGACAAGGGCAAGAAGGAACATTCTTCACCAGACCATCCTAAGAGTCATCTTTAGAGTTCCAGTCCCCCTCAGCACCACTGCCTTCCACATTCCTACTAGCATGGCCCATTGTGTCCCACTTACAGCATTCCATGGCTTTCCAAGTCCAAAGTCCTAAAATCCACATTTCTCCAAACAAAAGTGTGGTCAGGCCTATCACAGCAAGACCCCAGTCCCTGGTACCAACTTCTGTCTTAGTTAGGGTTTGCTGTAAACCATGACCAAGGCAGTTCTTCTAAGGACAGCATTTAATTGTGGCTGGCTAACAGGTTCAGAGGTTCAATCCATTATCATCAAGCTGGGAGCATAGCAGCATCCAGGCAGGCATGGTGGGGAGGAGCTGAGAGTTCTACATTTTGATCCAACTGCAGCTAGGAGGAAGGGTCTCAAAGCCCACCCCAACAGTGACACATTTCCTCCAGCAAGGCCACACCTCCTAATAATGCCACTCCTTGGCCCAAGCATATTCAAACCACTTCAGTGAGTGTTTTACCTGCATGTATGTCTGTGCAGTGCATATACACCTCATCCCCACAGGCCAGAAGAGGCTGTTGGGTCTCCTGAGACTAGAGTTACAGTTGTGAGCTGCCATATGGGTGCTGGAACCAAAACCAGGCCCTCTAGATATGCAGCCGGTGCTCTTAATCACCAAGCCGTCACTCCAGCCCCATATTTTTTAAATTGTAAATAAAACAAATAATCCAAAATGGCAAATTGTCATGAGTCTTGGAGGAAGAATGTCCAAGGTGGCCTTTTCCAGGAAGTGACTGGCTGCTGAGGTTGGGAGGGCTCAGCGGGATGATATGCTGGGGAAGAGCAAGTGCAAAGGCCCTGGGGCAGGAGGAAACTTGGTCTGTGCTGCCCAGAGAGAGAGGGAAGAGAGGGAAAGGCCTGGAGTCTAGATTTTATTCTGAGTAGTAACAAACCACCAAGGAATTTTAAGCAAGGGAATAACTATGTTTCCTTGTGTAGCCTTGGCTGTCCCACTCAGCAGACTAGACTGGCCTTAAACTTAGAGATCCACCTGCCTCTGCTTCCTTATGAGAGTAGGAAAGGATCTCCATTGTAGAGACAGGAAGAGGGGTGGGGTTGGGTGCCTTTTGCTCTCAGGAGATGTACATGAAAAGCACGCATGAGCTTGAGCTCCAGTCAAGCTCCCAGCTCTGCTGCTTATGACTTTGTGGTCCTGGAAAAGGGTCTGTCATCTCAGGCTTTAGTTAGAGGGCTGTGGTGAGAGTAGAATGATGGCCTGGTGGTGTGGCTGCTTGTCCTGTGATGCTAACAGTGCTTCATCCTGTCCCTTACCTCTGCAGATCCTCTGGACCTTCTCCATCTACCTGGAGTCAGTGGCTATCTTGCCACAGTTGTTCATGGTGAGCAAGACAGGTGAAGCGGAGACCATCACCAGCCATTACCTGTTTGCACTGGGTGTCTACCGCACACTCTATCTCTTCAACTGGATCTGGCGCTACCACTTCGAGGGCTTCTTTGACCTCATCGCCATCGTTGCTGGCCTGGTCCAGACAGTCCTCTACTGCGATTTCTTCTACCTCTATATCACCAAAGGTAGCTGGGATGCAGGGCTGAAAGGGGTCTGCTCTCTCCCCACCCTGTACTCCATGGGCCCAGGGTCTGCTTATTCCTAAATATCACTTGAGGGATGGGGCTTCCTTTCCTGGCTTCTGGGGTCCCACCATCCTCTATTTAGACTAAACCCTGCCTCCCTGAGGCTCAAGTTTTGACTCTCAGGGAAGGTTAGCACAGGTGAAGACCAGGCAAAGCCCAGTGAGAGTCATGAATTCTCACTGTGTGAACTTCTGAGTATCTGTTGTGTGTAGGGCTTAGCTGTAGTGGAAACGGTATCGAGGCCCATCCTCCCTTAGATCCTACTGAGGAGGTGGCACATGAACTGTAAGGGAAGGCTCTAGCCATGAGAGGAGCACTGACTGGATGAAGGCAGGTGTGCATTCTTGGGGTGATGAGTTTTAACCAGGGCCTATGGGCATCTTAAAGTGACGTTTAGGCAAAAACCTAAAGACCGGGAATCAGTATGTGAAGGAAAGAGGCAATAACGCCAGATCCGTTATCCCTGCACAGAGGAGGCTAAGGCAGGATTGTGTTGAATTTCAGGCTAGCCTAAGCATCACAAAAACACAAAGAGTCTGGGACAATCAAGACAAGAGCTTGGAGTTCAGGTTGTTCTCAGGCCCAAGAATTAAGGCTTGGAACGTTGGAAGGGGTAGGTAGTCTTTGCTAGTCAACCCTGCTAGTCTGTTTGCCCCTTTATGTAGTGATCCTGGTTTCTAGTCAGTACTACTGACAACAAAGCGTGCTCGTGGTCGTCTCTGCTCAGGCCTTCTAACAAGGTCATGATTCTAGTTCCACCCCTGGTTGATCTAGACTCAACCTAGCAGTTCAGGATGCAGAGTTCTGGGGTTCTCTCTCCTTGTACAACTCACAGCGGACCTTGCTCAGGGTGGGAGGTGCTCCTCTGTAGGGTGGAAGGTAAGGCCCACCTTGTCTGTCTCTCTCTCTCTCCACAGTCCTAAAGGGGAAGAAGCTGAGCTTGCCGGCATAACCCTGGCCTCACCAGCCTTCTCCGAAGCAGGGCAGGAGGCAGAAGAAGGCTGCTGGAGACCACAAGCCTTCCCATCCAGAGTTGACTTTGTAAATAGCTCACTTCTCCTGGCTCCCACCCCTCCAGCTGGGTTTCGGGGTCCATGGAAGACCCCTCTCCTGGGGAGCTCAGGATCTGAGCTGTTTGTAGCCTTTTGCCTTTTAGAGAAGAAAAACAAAAAACAAATCTTTCCACTATTTAGTTTTTGATTCTGATGACTTTTTTCTCTTCTACCTGGCCCTGATTTTTTATAAACTGTGTTTTGAGTGTTCTCTGGATCAGGGCCAGGGGAGGTCGACTCCCTTCTCCAAGATCCCACCCCAGCCCCATGGTTGCCAAACACTACGTCTGCCAATGTCTGCCTGCCCACCTGGCTATGACTACGATGCTCCCTACATGTTCCTGGATTGGTGGTAAGAAGAAAGGAAGTTAAGGAGGGTCTCCTAATTTTTCATGATTTTTTTTTTTCTGCAGAATTTGTTAGCTTTTTGTGTGGGGGAGGGAAGGGAGGGTTGTCCTGTTTTTGATAAATTAGGGGAAGCTATGGGCTTAGGCAAAGGAAAGAGGCTGGCTGACCCAGGTGGTGACCCAGACTACACTCTAACACCATGTTTTTGTACAGAATTTGATGGCTGATTCTTTGTTCTCTTGAAATAAACCAAGGAGACTGTCTTTCTCTTTGCTGTTTCCTGCCTGCTTTGGTTTGCACCGAGCCTGCTCTACTTTTGCATCATGGACCGTCTGGGGATAATCAGCAATCTAGAGAGAGCAGGAAGATGAGAAATGGGGTTCCCAGGTCTCTCCAGTGTACCTTGATGCCTTGAGGTTCTGCAGGGAAGAGGCTGGGGGACTCTGAGTCTTTGTTTAGTATAGAAGCTTACATATGACTGTCCAGACCTACCCTAACCACCACAGAGGGCCTTGAAGACCAATGCATATCCTAGCCCATGGATGAGACAGCCCCCATCCTTCTCCAATTGGCATTTACAAAAAATTTGTTTTATGTATATGAGTATTTTGCCTGCATGTATGTATATGTACTGTTTGTCCACAGAGGCCAGGAGTGGCTGTCAGATCCTCTGGAACTGAAGTTAAGACAGTTGTGAGCTGCTATGTAGGTGCTGGGAATTGAACTCAGGTCCTCTGCAAGAGCAGCCAGTGAGTGCTCTTAATGGCTGGACCACCTATCCAGACATACTCCAAACCTCGCATTTTTATACTGTTTAACAAAAATGAAACAAAAAAAGGTTGATAGCTTTTAAAACGAGATCTTTATACTACAGTCTGGATTTCTGGCCCCTTTAAAAGAAGTCGGTCAATTCAGCAGTGGTGGTCGTCATTCAGATGGCAGCAGATGGCTGAGACTGAGTAGATGGGACGCCTGCATTTGCCACGGCACTAGTTCTTGCCCATGAGCTGTTACCATTTATTATTGGGCTGATAATGAGTATGGTTTTACTCATAGAGTTAAAAAGCAAGTGAAAGCTGGGCATGCACTGGAGAGGCAGAGGCAGGCAGATCTGTAATTTGAGGCCAGCCTGGTCTACAAGGTGAGTTCCAGAACAGCCAGGGCTACAAACAGAGAAACACTGTCTCGAAAAACCAAAACAACAGAACAAAAACAAACAAACAAACCCAACAAAACAAAACCCACAAATGATGGGCTCCACACCTAGCCTTTTCCGACTTCCCATCTCTGCCTGGCTCTTGTCAGTGGCACCATAAGTTTTTGTTTGTTACAGTGCCAGGGAACAAATTCTGGGCCTTGTATGCATCCTAGGCAAGCAGTCCTTCACTGAGCTCGGCCCCAGCCAGCATCTGGAGTTTAATCCTTGGTTCCATCTTCCTGTTTGTTCTTCGAGAACTTCCCGGTTCTCAGTTGTATCTGACTCCAGTTCTTTGGATGAGCTTCGGGGACTGGGACTAACTTTTCCAGAGGACTTGACATACCTCCATACCACACGGAGACTTTTATTTGGTTCTCAGCCCCATTTCAAAAATGAGAAAACTAAAGTATAGGATAAGTGGCAAAGATGAGGGACGGAGCTTGTTTCTGGATTTCTTGGCTTCAGAGCCCTTGTGTTTAACTACTGTGTGGTGTTTAGTGGTCCTTCTGTTAGAAGTTTTGCACAGAAGTCTGGTAGAACACAAGTGCATGGTGTAGGCAGGTCCCTGACTGCTCATCCCTGAATTGCCTTTTTGAATATGGTTTAAGAACCAATCCATCTAACAGAAATCACTTTAAAGATTGAAAACCTTCCACTCATGACAGCATAGAAGGCTCAGGCCCATTTCCCTGGGGGGAGGACCTATGTCAACTCCCCTGTCCTCTCCTCTGCATTGGACCAATGTTGTGTGGTTTCTGTGCCTGGCACAGAAAGCCCTCACAAAGGACATGGTGGAGCCTAAATTTGACCTTATAACTTGTATCTCTGTCCAGTTTGTAAATGCTCCGCAGGTCATGCCAACCCTTGTACAGGTTTGATTGTGTCAATTGTATATGTATGTCAGGGTCTCACATATCCTAGGCTGGCCTCAAATCCCTAAGTCTTGAACTTATGATCTTCCTGCCTCTGTCCTGAGAGACTGGATTATAGATGTATGCTATCACATCTGGTTTATGTGATGCTAGAGATTAAATGAACCCAGGGATTTGTGCATGCTGAGCAAGTAAACTACCAACTGAGTTACAGCCCTCGATCCCTTCTTTAGAAAAAGTCTGTCACCCACTAATTCACATACAAAAACCAAACCAAGTCCAAAAACAACAAAAAAAGATGTTTAGTTGTTCTAGAGCAACCACCAGAAGGATAGAGAGAGGTACTTCCTGTTGCTTGCTCATCTATGACACTTGACATGGCTGAACCAAGGTGAGCTGTGTTGTGAGGTAAGATACACAGTGGATTTTAATAGTGAGAATGGATATAAAGTACTGCATGGTAACTTTCAGTGCTGGGAATGTGGCACCCCTGTACTCCCAGTATTGAGGCTGGGGGATAGTAAGTTCCAGGCCAGCCTGAGTTACACAATGAGGCCTTGTTTTACAAAGAAAAAAAGAAAAGCTGAGTTTTCATATTGATTATACGTTGAAACAGTAACACATTGGATATATTAAGTTAAATGAAATATATTAAGTCAGGCAGTAGTGGCACACACCTTTAATCCCAGCACTTGGGAGGCAGAGGCAGGCAGATTTCTGAGTTTGAGGCCAGCCTGGTCTACAGAGTGAGTTCCAGGACAGCCAGGGTTACAGAGAAAACCCTGTCTCGAAAAATATATATATATATATATATTGACTTGTTGTCTTTTCTCAATAAAGCCTTGAGCAAGTTTCTGCATCCTTAGCCCCATGGTTGGGTGGTAGCACAAGGTAGCACCTGCCTGATCCCTCCTAGCAGGTCTGTGGCCTAGTGACCCTGGGGGATCTAGAGTAGACACACTTGCCTGTTTCCCAGGATAGCCTTTAATGTATTTGAAGACCCAGATCTCTCCTGAATCAGTCTCATTCATGGACTCTGCGCCCTGACTGACCCCTTACACACATTGCTGTTGACTGCCTTCATCTCTCTGGGGTAAAGAGCTTGGGCTGCTGGGCCAGCGCTGTACTCTTTCTCACGAGAAGGTGTTTTCTTTCTCAGACTCAGATGTAGCATGAGGCCCTTGTGCCTCCTCTTCAAGGTCAATGTTGGCTCAAGATGCAGGGAACATAGCAGGGCTTCCTGCTTGTGTCCACTTCTAACCTGCTCTCGGCAGGGTGATGGTGCTTGGGGGTAGCACAGAAATGTACTTATTGCAGGGGGTCTCCCTCCTCCTCCTCCCCCTCCCGCCCTCCTCTTCCTCCTCCTCCTCCTCCTCTTCTTCCTCCTCCTCCTCCTCTTCTTCCTCCTCCTCTTCCTCCTCCTCCTCTTCCTCCTCCTGCCACTCAAGGGATGAGAGAGGAACAGACAGGACAGGGTTGTTCAGAAACCCCTCAGAGGGGGCTATTTACTCATGGATATAGGCTGTTTAGCTGTCTGGCATCATAGCCAGGCGTGGGGCCTTTGGAGTAGTCATGTAGGGGGACAGGGCTGAGCTGCTGTAACTCAGACTGTTGGGGCCTGTGATGGGAGGGTTGGCAGGGCTAGTGGTGGATGACGGAGAGAAGGTGTTCAGCACCACACTACCCTCCTCCAGGGAGCGCTTGTAGGGGACTGGAGCCTCATCTCGGAGGTCCTGGAAGGCTAGGTAGGCCTGGAATATCTGTGGGCAGGAAAGGGCAGGATTTAAGTTGGCTAGGATGGGAAGGGAGGGCCTGGGACTGGCCTGGGGGTGCTGTGGATTGCTGTCTGCTTGTTGCCCAACTGTGCCCAGGATGGGGGATGCCTGAGGAAAGCAGGCTTAGAAATGACAGCAGAGGCCGAGGGAGAGTCCTGGCTCTAGTCACTAGATATACAGCCCTCCCAACCCACCCTAGAGTGGGGCCAGGGCTTGTCCTCACCCAGACAGGGACGGAGAAGAAAGAAAAGGCAATGGCTGCCTTGGCGCTGCTGTTCCCCAAGAGGAAGTGCGTGGACTTCGAATGCTGCCACTGGCTGGCTAGGAAGCAGAAGGCCACAAACCAGACACCTGCCCAGAGGACTGGAGGGGCAAGGAAAGAAGAGACCTGGAAGAGCATGCTGGGGCAGGGGCAAGGTGTGCTAGGGGTGGGGTAGAAAGTCCTGGGATACCCCCTGCTGCTGACCCAAATCCTCAAAGCACCCTTTCAGCTTCAACTTCATCAGAATCACAAAGGAACCCAGTTAGTTCCCTGTGGGCCAGCCACATCTCACATGCTCAGGAGCTATATGTGAAGGGGTTCTTCACACAGAAGGCCTTCCACTGCAGAGGTTCTCTGACAGAAGCAGCCTCTGTTCCTGAGCTGCTAAAAATGGCTCCTGGAGAGGGGCAGAGGGGCAGTGTCAAGAGGGCCTGAGGGTTGGGTATAGAGTGGGCTCAGAGTGCTGGGGAGATGGCCCGGTGGTTAAGAGCAATGGCTGCTCTTCCAGAGGGCCTGAGTTCAATCCCCAGTAACCACATGGTATGGCTCACAATCATCTGTAATGGAACCTGATGCCCTCTTCTGGTGTGTCTGGAAACAGCTACAGTGTACTTCTACACATAAAATAAATCTTTAAAAAAAAATTTAAGACTGGGTTTTCTGTGTGCCAATCTTTTTAGAGAGTAGGACAAGGAGGCTGTGCTCTGCTTTGAAGCATAAGGATTGCCATTCACAAGGAAGCAGTGGCTCAGTCACATGACCACCTCAGCCTCAGGTTTCCTTATACAATGAGAAGCTGGGCAGGGCTTAGCACCAGGGCTCTTAGGGCTGGAGGAAAGGAGGCACACACCTTGATGGTGTGCCTAACACTGGGAAGTGCCCAGCAGGTGTCCACACGACTACAGGCACCCCATATTTCATACTCAGAACCCCCTGCAAGGCAGAGTCTTTATCCTAGCTTTCATGAGGGTCCTTCATCAAATTCCTGCCACAAGGTGGGCTTTTCAGGTTATGTTTAGTGGGCTATAGAAATGAATGTGAGAGAAGAGCAACTTGGGCTAGAGGCAGAGAAGGGACAAGGACTAGAAGATGCTTCTGGGAGGAGCCATAGAGTCAGAATCTCACAGTGGGAGGACCATCAGGTACAGGTTTGGTGGGTGGCCCAGGACTGTGAGCTGTAGGTGCTGGGGAGGAGCCTGAGAGGGCTGAACAGAGGGTAGCTCTGCATGGTCCCTTGGAACTCACCAGCCAGAATGAAGTCCAAGAGCTGGAAGGCTGTCTTAAATCGGGTGCCTACGATGCAGCTCTCATGGGCATCTACAGCAAGGAAGACCAAGCAGCTGAGAAAGGACAGGAAGCCAGCTCCTACTGCAAAGCTACAGGCCACGTGGCTGCTGTTCAGGACGCAGAGGAGCTGAGGAGACTCTGTTCTGTTCTGGTAACCATCAGTTAGTAGAGAGGAAAAGATGACGAGGGAAAAGACCTGTGAGCCACAACAGAAAGGGTAGACATCAGTGCCCCTCCAAGATGCCCTTCCCTTTGGGTGGAAACCCTGGGGACTGTTCCAGTCTCAGAGCTCTGCCTTTCGCCTCCTTTTCTCCCTTTGGGCTCTGGCCTCATCGTTTCCCTACCTTCACCCCAGTGTCTCCTCTGCTCTTCCTGACCATGGTCCCCCAAGGTTTCCAGTGCCCCAGAGCTGTCCTAGCCCATCACCATGGCCTCCAAAGCTCTCCTGCTAACTTAATCTTTGTCCACTCACCCTTGCTTTGTTCCAGACTTTCCTGCCACCACTCTTATTTGGGGCACCCCCAGCCCCACTCTCCTAGCTCTTCTGTGTCCCTCTCCTCTCTCTTCCTGGCTCACAAATCCAAAACTCCACCCAACAGCTCTATCTGTGTTCAGCCCCAATTCATTTAAATTTTGTTTTGTT
>NW_022196904.1:37433221-37479647 GCF_008632895.1 Mastomys coucha
TTTTTTTGAGACAGGGTTTCTTTGTGTAGCCCTGGGTGTCCTAGAACTCTCTCTGTAGACAAGGCTGGCTGAGAACTCAAGAGATCTGCCTCTGCCTCTCTAATGTTGGGAATAAACACATGTGTGCCACCACTGTCCAACTCATTTTTGGTTTTTAAATTTATTCATTTAATATGTATCGGTATTTTGTCTACATGTATGTCTGTGCACTAACTACATGCATGCAGTGTCCATGGGGGGACAGGAGTTACAGATGGTTTGTGGGCCACTCTATGGGTGCTGGGACTTGAACCTGGTACCTCTGGAAGAGCAGACAGTGCTCTCAACAGCTCAGCCATCTCTGTAGCCCTCATTGATTTTTTTTTTTTTTTTTTTTGAGACAGGGTTTCTCTGTTTAGCCTTGGCTGTCCTGGAACTCACTCTGTAGACCAGGCTGGCCTCAAACTCAGAAATCCGCCTGCCTCTATTGCTTTTGTTTTTGTTTTGTTTTTCGAGACAGGGATTCTCTGTCTTGGCTGTCCTGGAACTCACTCTATAGACCAGTCTGGTTTCAAACTAATTGAACCACTTGCCTCTGTCTCTCGAGTGCTGGGATCATAGGTATGCACCACCATTGCCTGGCATTCTGGCCCCCCCTTTTCAAAAAGATTATGAATTACCCATGTTTGTATACATCTATGCTATGTGTGTGTGTGTGTGTGTGTGTAAGCCAGAGGAAGGGAGAGGATTGGATTTCTTGGAGCTAGAGTTAACAAGTTGTGAGCTAGGTGCCAGGTACCAAATTCAGGTTCTCTGCAAGAGTAGCCAGCACTCTTAGCTGTCAAACCATCTCTCCAGCTCCCTCCTCCTCAATTCACTTTTTTGAAATAGTCAAAATATACAGGAAAATGTGCAAAGACAAAACAAAGATGCAAGGTTGGGGCAGCGGTGGCGCATGCCTTTAATCCCAGCACTTGGGAGGCAGAGGCAGGCAGATTTCTGAGTTTGAGACCAGCGTGGTCTACAAAGTTGAGTACCAGGACAGCCGGGCTATACAGAAAACCCTTGTATGGAAACTGCCCCCCCCCCCAAGAAAAGACAAAACAAAACCAAAAACAAAAAAACAAAACAAAACAAAAAAAACCCCAAAGATGCAGTATTTGTTGCAGAATTAAAATGCCAATATTTTGCTTTTTTTCTTTCACAGGATTTCACAAGCAGCCCTGGCTGGCCTTGAGCTCACAATCATCTTCCTGCCTCAGCCTCCAAAGTTCTGAGATTATAGGCATAGGACACTACATCTAGTTTTTGTTTTAGAATTCCTGAATAAGCACTACAGCACTTCCCTGGTAAGTGCCCCACATCTGGGCAGCCTACAATCACACTGGGACAGAGGCACTTTTCTGACAATAAATATGAGATACAGAGGATGAAGAACCGGATGAACTTATCAGCTAGTAAGCAGCAGAGCTTGACTCGGACTCTGCCTCAAGCTTGATCCTGCCTTGAGAGCAGTGGTTCCTACCAGCACTAATGTGTGAAAGGCTGAGGCTCCGTCATACTGCAGTGTGAAAAGCCCTATATTAGGCATAGAAGGAACCCATGTGAGTCTACTTGATAGAGAGTGCAGTGGTTCAGGGTCTTTCTACATGGATGTTACAGGGTGAGAAGGGTTGAGAGGTGGGACTATAGTTTGCAGGGCTGTGAGCAAGGCAGGGCAGGATCAGCTCTCGGTGTGGAAACAGCCTTCAGGTGGTGTATAATTGGCTAGAGGGGTAAGTCTGCATGTTGGGGAGTCAGTGGACAAGGATTGAACTTTGCTGGGAAACCAAAGTTCTGGGGCTGAATTTTGGAAGTAATAAGTAGAGATTTGGACCTTAAAGGAGTTTTTCAGGGTATGGTATGCCTATAATCCATGGTTCTCAACCTTCCTGGAGCTGCGACCTTTAATATAGTTTCCCATGTTGTAGCCCCAACCATAAAATTTTCATTGCTACTTCATAACTGTAATTTTGCTACTGTACTGAATTGTAATGTAAATATCTTATAAGTAGGATGTCTGATATGTGACTTCTGTGAAAGGGTCGTTTAACCCCCAAAGGGGTCATGACCCATAGATTGAGGACCTACACTCAGAAAGTGGATGCAGGAGCCAAGAGCCTGCCTCAGTTACATATCCAGTTCCAGGACAGCTTGGACTTTATGAGACTCTGTCTCAAGAAACAGAAAAAAAGAGAGCACATGCAAGAGTCAGAGGATACAGAGCTGGCTCCTTTAGGGACAAGAGATCTTGAGACAGGCCCTCAAAGACCTCAACAGCTCTAAGAAGATGTGAAAGTTAAAATGGGCATGCTCAGAGTTCCCTGGAATTGGGTCCCCTGGAAGAGCAAGAGCCATTGTTCTAGCCCCTCATTTGAATTTCCTCATGCATTGGGAGGTTCTAAGAAAATAGCCAGGACCAGACCCAAGGATTAGAGAAGTCCTCTAGAGTCATATGGCCAATGGACTAGATAAGGGTAAGGGTGAGGCAGAATCACAGAGCAGGCTTGTATGGAGATCAGAGACCCAGCAATTCAGAGACATTGTGGTGTAAACCTGGATCTGGTGATTGATGGGATATGACTATAAGCAATGAAGTTGTGCAGAAGGAAAGATGAAAAGTTTGACAAAATTTGAACCTTGGGGACAGGCTCTGCAGGTGTCTGTGTATGCCTGCACACACAAGTGCAAGGAAGGCCTCAGCAAATAAGTGTGAAGAATAACTCTGGCTCCTTGTTCATGTGCTTTGGTATGGGGTATGAGGTGAAAGACTGACCCTACTTTACCCTGCCTTTGTCCTGCCCCCTCCTTCTCTCTCCTTTGCAGTAATTGCTTTATAAGCACAGTAATTAGTCTCTCTTCTTGCCAAGAACTTTATGGTTAATCCACAAAGGAAGGCTGTAATAGTCTGGGACAGGTGATTCCCAATCTGTGGGTCACATATCAGATATCCTGCATATCAGATACTTTACATTATGATTCATAACAGTAGCAAAATTACTGTTATGAGGTAGCAATGGAAATAATTTTATGGTTGGGGCCACCACAACACAAGGAACTGTATTAAAGAGACACAGCATTAGGAAGGCTGATGAATACTGGTCTGGGAGTGAACCATTCAGTCTTGAGGAAGTACCTTACATGACTCATGCCAGGACAAGGCAAGGAGAGGAGACACTTCAGTTATTTCTCAGCTCATATTCTTTTCACCCGTGCTATCTCCCTGGCAGTGCCTCACTCAGTCCACAGAGGGAGTGTTATGAATTCACTTCTACTTTTGATAACTCTACATCACAGAGCAGTGGAAAAAGCCACATGTGCCAGATTCAGCCAAGCTGTGTGGGCTTGAGCAAGTCATTCAGACCTTGGAACCTCAGTTTCTTAGTGTGTTTGTATTGTGAAGAAGGGGAGCTGGAGTTCAGACCCAGTAAGTGCTCAGGACAACGCAAGAAGCAGCAGACCTTTAACCTTAATTGCTCTAGAGTGGGGCTTCAGTCCAGCCCTCCTGACTTCCAGGCCCCAGGGGCTGTTTGTCTATGGTAAAGCCTGGGGCATTGGAATGTGGGGAAGGACATCCACTGTCTGGGGACCCCATTTCTTTGAAGCTTGTGTCCAGTCTCTTTTCTGCACCTTCCCTGGCTTATCACCAGGGAGAGAGCAAAGATTCATGAGTTAAGGCACCAATTGACAGGTGGCATAGAGGACATGAGCACCAGTTGCCCAGAGATGCCCATTGAGGAACCAGGCTAGGGGAAGGAGGAGGATGGTTGGGGAGGGAGATGCTGGCATGGGCAATATCTGTGACCATAAGGTCTGGCACGGCTGGCTGCCTCTCTCCCAGCTTGCACTGGGCCATACCACCTGGGGTCCCAGCTCCCTTGTCCTTGCCTCTACTTTCCAGGCACTAGAAACAGTTTGACTCCTTCATCAAATGGATCACCTTGACAAACCATTCAACCTCTGGAGTCTCGGTTTCCCCTGGGATTATACAAACATGTCCTTGTCATAGGTGTGGTGAGGACAGAGGGCACCAGGGAGTGGTGTGTGGTGGTCATAATTCCTCCTTTTTCACAAGGAAGAAAGACAGTGTGGCACCAGTTCCTGCCATGCCAGGCTCCTCCAACCTTCTCCTCCTCACAGTTGAGAGTTATTCCAGTGACAATGCTTGCTATTTAGGGAGAGCTCAGCACATGCCAGCCCCCCACTAGACAGCCTGTCTATGTATTGCCTTGTTTCATCTTCACAGCAGTCCTGCCCAGGAGGAGGGTATTAGGACTCTCTGGGTCCAGATGAGGACACAAAGGTTCAGAGAAGATGTTTCAGGTGATACAGGTATAGTCTGACCATGTAAACTACTGAGCCAAAGGGGGCATTTCTGGGAATGAAAGGTGCTGCTGCTGCTGCTGGTGGTTATGTCAGAGCCAGCCCAGCCAACAGGGTAGTATGTCCCTCTAATGGACAGACACATGGCTAGGATGGGCCTCAAAGCCAGTCCTGTCTGGACTCTGTTCTAGAAGACAGAGAGAAGACACTCTGGCCTGGGAACCTGAGGAAAGACTCTAGAATTTAACCCATGGAGGAGGAGATGAATGCTGACTTCCTAGAGACTCTCCCTGAAGAATCAAGTCAGAGGGTTGCTCCTGCTCCCACAACCCTATGGGATCTCATCATTGCTTCAGTTGTCAGGTCTGTCCAGGGGTAACAAAACAACTAGTACAGGCTGGCTGAGCATGATGGCTCATACCTATAATCTCAGCACTCAGGGCTAAAGCAGGAGGACTATTGTGAATTCAAGGCTAGCTTGGGCTAGGCTACAAATTAAGACCCTGTTTTAAACAACAAAGACAAACAAAAGACACCCCAGAAGTAGAACAGGGTGTGAGATAGTTCAGTGGTTAGAGAGTTTGCTGTGTGTGGTGGTTTGAATGAGAATGACCCCCACAGGCTCATGTGTTCCATTTTTTTGGTTTTGTTTTGTTGTTTGTTTGTTTTGAGTCAGGGTCTCTCTATGTATTTTTGGCTGTTTTGGAGCTTGCTATATAGACCAGGTTGGCCTCAAACTCAGGCAGATCCTTCTGCTTTTGCCTCTATAGTGCTAGGATTGAAGGTGTGTGCCACCACACCTTGGCCAGGCTCATATATTTGAATGTTTGGTCCCCAGTTGGGGTAAAGATTAGGGGATGTGGCCTTTGGTGGAGGTGTGTCACTAGGGGTGAACTTTGAGGTTTCAAGTATCCATGCCAACATTCCAGTTTGTTCTCTCTCTCTCTCTCTCTCTCTCTCTCTCTCTCTCTCTCTCTCTCTCTCTCTTTCTCTCTCTCTCTCTCTCTCTGTCTCCAACTTGCAGATAAGAGGTCTACCTGCTGCCTTGCTCCCTGACATGATGGTCATGGACTCCCCCTTTGAAACTACAAGCAAGCCCTCAATTAAATGCCTTCATTTCTGAGTTGCCTTGGTTATGGGGTCTCTTCACAGCAATAGAAAAGTAACTAAGACCCACAGCAGGCTGCTCACAACCGGCTCCAGCTCCAGGCGACCTGATCCCCTCTGGCCTCCACCAGCACCGGCATGCATGTGGTGCATATAAACTCACGAAGCCATGTACATATACTTTTAAAATCTTTAAAAGGAGAAGGAAGCAGTGTAGGTCGAAGCCCATAGACACAGATGGCTCTTGTACTGATGTTCAGAGAGGGGCAGTGGCTGGTTCCACCCCAAGGTTACACAGCATGAGTGGGCCAAATGAGGACTTTGCTCTCTGTGTCCAGATCTCTTGGGAATATGGTAGTGATGACAGGATACCCAGAGAGCATCAGCATCACGCCTGGCACAGTGACTACTCACAGCTGCTGCCTGAGGCTGGTGCTTATTGTCCTCCCAGCTCTATGCTTCTTCTTCTTCTTCTTCTTTTTTTTTTTTTAAATAGATCTCAGTCCCGTTTATCTCTCCCCCACCTGAGAAGTAGAAAATGGATGGGTCCTAGCATCTCCTAGAACCGAGTGGTGCTTTCCCCCTTTTCTGTGTTAACCTTAATGGGTGCTGATCAATGGAACTTCCTGGCATGAAAAAGTGTCCTCAATCTATGCTGTCCAACTGGAGACTTACAAGGCACCTTGGCAACTCAGCACCTGACATACGACCATCATGACTGCAGCACAGCCCATTTGAATTCAGTGAGTTGGAATTGGAGTAGCTCCTGTGGCTTGTGGCTACCCCACTGGACAAGCAGTCATCAAACACTAATGCCATTTATCAAAGTTTTTTTTTGGGGGGGGGCTTTAGTTTTCCTCTCCTTTGAAAGGTTCTTTCTCGCTTTTTTTTTTTTTCCGTTTTCTAACACTGTAACCAAGGCTGTCCTAAAACCTATGATTACCCTCCTATCTCAGTCAGACAGTGTTTCTCTGTGTAGCCCTGGCTGTCCTGGAACTCACTCTGTAGACCAGGCTGGCCTCGAACTCAGAAATCCAGCTTCCTCTGCCTCCCAAGTACTGGGATTAAAGGCCACCACTCCCCAGCCCTACCTCAGTCTTTTATGTGCTGGTGTTACAGATTGTGCCCAGGTTTGAGGGGCTCTTCTTGTGATGACTTGATGCTGACTGACAATGGTGAGTGACTCAGTAAAAGGTGGCTTCAGTTTTGGGCTCCTGTCTGCTTGTCTCCCTACCTGACCCCTTCCTTCCCCTGTGTCTGGATACCTCCTGGGTCCTGACCCCTAGGGTCTCACCCCTCCGAAGATCCTTGAGATGCTCTTTGGTCTCCTCAGAAAGCGCACGGTCTCATTGTCTGCCAGGTTGTGTAGGCTTTCAGGGAGGTGCATAGTGGCTGCTCTTCTTTGGGTGTCCTGGGAGGTAGGGGCAGGGGTGTTGGGTGCTGTTTTCTGGGCACAGTGCCTGTGTGCCTCAGACCCACCTCGGGGCTCAGCTGCTGCAAGAAAACAGGAATGGGAATGTCAGAGTCAAAGTCCTGGGAGTGGGGAGTACTGGCTCAAACTTGGGTGGAGATAGATGGGCTGAGGGGCTGTTAGGAGCTCTAAGAACAGAGGGAATGGGATGAAGGGGCTGGCGGCTCCAGTTTTCAGTTGTCAGGAATATGGGTTGAGAAACTGCCGGGTTGTCCTAGGTGCTGGAGATAAGAGATATTAGGGTATGTGGGGGGCTTTGGAAATGGGAGCACAACTGAAAGGCTGCTTCAGGTCCCAGAAGTTGGAAGTGTAGGCTGAAGGGCTTTCGGAGGTTTCAGGTGCCAATAAAGGGCCAGAGGTTTCTGAGGGCCCTGGATTTTGGGAATACAGGGTGAGGGTGATAAGGGGTGGCAGGTCTGCTGGGCCCTCAGAGTGGAGGCATGAGGCAGTGGGCTCAGGGACCCCAGGACATCATGGGACGCTAGTGTGGGGGCTTGTAGACTGGTCCTTGAGGGAATGCAGCTACCCGTAGGTATAGAAGACCACGAAGAGCCCAGGAATATTTGAGGCGTTCCTTAACTTGGGTCATTTTCCGTAACACGAGCCTTGCTTAGGCTTCAGCTCTGTCTCAGGATGACATATTGTCTCAGACTGAAGCCTCGGAAACCGTCAGTATGAGAGTCATGGCGACCTTCTTAGACTAGGGGTTTCCCTTCTAAGGACGTGGGGGCGGAAGTGCTGAGACTCCCCAGGGGGACGCTGGCTGAAGAGAACCACCTATTCTCCGAGGGCCGAGGACCACCGCTCGTCACTGGGAGGTAGACTCTTCGGCCTGCCCGGCTTCCTCTCCTACTCCCGGGAGCCACCTCTAGCCTCCTTTTGGGTCCTCTTTTTCCCGCCTTTTCTGTTCTCTACAGATGATTGGCTACAGCCAAGTCCTGCCCCTTTCCTCTCCGCCTATCCGAACTGACCAAGGAAAGGGCGTGGTCTCGGCAGACGTTGGGCGGGTCGCCGTTGGCCCGGCGCGCGCAAGGGCCGGACCCAGCTCCAAATAGCGGACCGGGAGACACGTCTTCGGCGCGTGCGCATTAACTAAAAACCAGACTAGCGGTGAGGCATGCGTACTAAAGATAAAGGCTAGTAAATGGTTTCAAGAGCCCAGGCTTTGCGCATGCGTTTTACTGCTTGTTGAAGCCAATCCTCTGGGCCCAGGACCTCTTACTGCACATGCGCAGAAGGCTCAATGACAGTCGCGCGTTGGTTAAGGTGAGGGCAGGGTGGGGGATTGCATGGCCCAGGAAGGATGGCCCAGCACCCGCTATTAATTTTTCCTAGTTTTTCAACACTCCTGAGATGCACCTCGTTGTTTAAGCTTCTCAGAGACCATTTGTACCGTCACAGGGTCCCTGGGCCTGCAAGATACTCCAAACTACGACCTCACCCTACTCTGGAGCCAACCTAAATGTGCAGTGTGGAAGGAAACGGAAAAGGATTAGAGGGAGGGAGACTGAATAGGAATTGTCCCCTAGAAGGGAGGTGTGTGTGGAGGTACTGCCTCCATTGACCTTTGACATCCCCCTTCATTTGCTTATGTTTAGGCTCTGGGAAAAGGGGCAGGCCATGTTTCATGTGACCTGGGGGTCCAAGGTCCGAGCGTGGTCCCTGGTGCCTGCTCTCCTTGGGACTCCCCGGGCCCTGTCGTCCCTGGAGAACAGGATGGGGGCGTACCGCAAGATGTGGAACCCCAAGGAGCCCTGCGACTGGGCCCAGCAGTACCGCGAGCGCTTCATTCCATTCTCCAAGGAGCAGCTGCTCCACCTCCTGATACAGGTACCGCCCATCAGTGGTCTAAGAACCTAGGGACTACAATTTCCAGCCGACCTCGCGACTGCACCACTATACCCGCTTTTGAGAACTGCTGTAGTACCTCCTGGGAGTTGTAGTTTCTGGTCCTTGTAGCTTTCCTAGGGGGTGTGAGAAAGTTGGCAGGGGCTAGAACGAGCTCCAAGATGAGATGCCTAATTGGGCTTCTTCTGGGGCCTTGAACAGGCACTCTGGCATGTGAGTTTTCCCCTTGAAATAGATGTAACTATCATCCTCATAATTACTTTCTACTACATAATAAATTTGTACCTGCAAAACCATAATGATAATTATTATCACATTTTGAGCTCTTACTCTGTGGCACTGTGCTACGTGTTTGTAATGTATAGAACCATCAGAACAACCCAGTAAGAAAGAGGCCACCATCATCCCTTTTTACAGGTGTAAAAGCAGAGTGACCTACCTGAAGCTACTGTGAGTAACCCATGCTTGCTTGACTATAGAGTATGCTCCTTACCTCACCCCTGATCTATTCCATAGCTTGAGCTCTCAGCCCACCATCACTGTCAGAAGATGATCATTCATTAATATAATATTTATTGAACATCTGCTGTGTATACCAAGTCCAGTGCTAGATTTTATATATACATGCATACATACGAGCACAAACAATCTCATCAAAAATTTCCCCTAGTGGCTGGAGAGATGGCTCAGCGGTTAAGAGCACTGACTACTCTTCCAGAGGTCCTGAGTTCAATTCTCAGCAACCACAAGGTGGCTCACAACCATCTGTAATGAGATCTGATGGTCTCTTCTGCTGTGTCTGAAGATAGCTACAGTGTACTCATATAAATAAAAATATTTTTTAAAAGTTTCCTCGAGTTGGTCTGAGAAGATGACTTAGCAGTTAGGAGCATTTGTTACTCTTGCAGAGGACCCAGGACTTGTTTCTAGCATCCACATGATAACTTATAACCACCCATAGCTCTAGTTCTAGGGGGTCTGACCTCTGCTGGTACTAGGCACATATGTGGTGCATATACATGCAACCAAAACACACGTATATGTGAATACACGAGAAATAAAATTCTCCCTGGAGTCAGATGAGCCCATCATGACCCTCAGAAATGATTTCACTGAACCTCAGTTTCCCCTTTTGAAAAACTGAGGTTTTAGCCAGGCAATGGTGGCGCATGCCTTTAATCCCAGCACTTGGGAGGCAGAGGCAGGCAGATTTCTGAGTTCGAGGCCAGCCTGGTCTACAGAGTGAGTTCCAGGACAGCCAGGGCTATACAGAGAAACCCTGTCTCGAAAAACCAAAAAAAAAAAAAAGAAAAGAAAAGAAAAACTGAGGTTTTAATTCTATCTATCCCGTCCCTTCTCTGGAGGATGATGTTCTGCTAAGGAAAAGCAGCTGCCACAGAGCACACATTCTGTGGATGTGCAGTTAGCTGCAGAGCAGGTACAGAGCCTCTGCATCCTGAAGACTTCTCTTTTCCCTGTGCTATGCTGGGTCTGTACAATTGACCAAATTAATTTTTTTTTAAGATTTTTTTATTTTTATTTATATGAGTAGCTGTCTGTACACTGTAGCTGTCTTCAGACACACCAGAAGAGGGCATCAGATCTCATTACAGATGGTTGTGAGCCACCATGTGGTTGCTGGGAATTGAACTCAGGACCTTTGGAAGAGCAGTCAGTGCTCTTAACAGCTGAGCCATCTCTCCAGCCATTCCCCACCCCCTCATTCACCCTCTGACTGCTCTACATCCCACACCTCCTCCCCTCCCCCCCCCATCTCCACATGGATGCCCCCATCCCCACCCCACTTGACCTCTAAACTCCCTGGGGCCTCCAGTCTCTTGAGGGTTAGGTGCATTAACTCTGAATGAACACAGACCTGAAGTCCTCTACTGTATGTGTGTTGAGGGGCCTCATATCAGCTGGTGTATGCTGTCTGTTTGGTGGTCCAGTGTTTGAGAGATCTTGGGGGTCCAGATTACTTGAGACTGCTGGTCCCCCAAATCAGTTTTTAAATACAAATTTAAAAGCCCAGAATTCCCATCCTGTACATGAGTTGCCATGAAAGGGTCCCTCTGGGGCTGGAGAGATGGCTCAGTGGTTAAGAGCACCGACTGCTCTTCCGGAGGTCCTGAGTTCAAATCCCAGCAACCACATGGTGGCTCACAACCATCTGTAATGAGATCTGATGCCCTCTTCTGGTGTCTGAAGACAGCTATAGTGTACTTATATATAATAAATAAATACATCTTAAAAAAAATAAGAAAAGAAAGGGTTCCTCTGGAGGAGGAAGAGAGAGGCCTAACTGGGTTTTCTTCCTGGGTATCAGGAGTTCCACTCCAGCCCAGCAGAGAGAGCAGCTTTGGAGGCGTTCTCAGCTCATGTGGACTTCTGTACCCTGTTTCACTACCACCAGCTCCTGGCCAGGCTGCAGGTGAGGATGGCTCTCCAGTCTTGCTGTGCATGTTTGCTCATTGTTTAGAAAGGAGTGACGGATACCTGCTTGGAGCCTGGCTCTCTTAAGTTCAGAGGACTCTGCCATGGCCAGGACAGGTATAGTCATATCCCCATGGGGCAGGCATGGAGATGCAGGGGGGTGGGTGGGGAGAGATAGGAACTAAAATGAATGTAAAATATGTCTGGCTGAGGAATCTGCAGGGAGAAGGGACTGGGGTGTCCTTGAACTCATAGAGACCCACATGCTTCTGCCTTCTCTGTGCTGAGATTAAGTGTATGCCAGTGTGTGCCTGGAGGAAGTTAGTTATTTGGAGTGCTTGTTGGACAGCAGAGGGAGACTGGAAGGCTCGGGTCTGTAGGGAAGGAAAAGCTTTGGAAGGATCTTGTCACTGACACTGTCGAGGGGATTAGTGTTGTTTCAGACCAGATATTATAACAAAAAGGCTGTCCGTTGGGTGTTTTATACACTAGTGTTTCTCCTCAGGGATGTGAGGCTTTAGTCTGAGCCTAGAGTGTCCATGATCTTGGGTCTAATGAGGATTGCTTCCTCATTCAGAGTGGATGCTCTCAGCCTTGTCCACACATATGGGAAGACTGAGCAAGAGCTCCGGGGTTTCTTATAAGGATGTTGATCTCCATGAGGGCTCTGTCTATCTTCCCCTAAGTCCGATCTGTTAATATCACATCTTGGCGTAAAGGTTGATCTTTTTCTCTAGCCCTTCCATGGATTCCTAGGTTACAGTGACAGTGACGGCCACCTGAAGTAGTTAGGGCTGCAGGTCAACCAGATGCTCACCGTGAAGAATATCCATCCCTAGGTTAGTGTTTCTTCTCACCACTGCTGGGGGCTTGAACCTTCTTGAAATGTATAAGGTTGGGATTCCACAAACTTCTGAGCTGGCTCTACACGCCATCCTCTAACTGCCCTCCCCACCTTGCCTTCAACAGTAATAGCTCTTCAGAGCCCTGTGTGCATATTGTGTCCCCAGCCCTCCCTGCTGCTGCCAGCCCCATGGAAAGGTGAAAGAGAGAGTCAGCTCCACGAAGGTTTGTAGGGCTCACAGGTATATGCTCCTGCTTCCCAAGGGCAAGGACAACCTTGGCAGGGTTTCATTTACTTATTTATTGACGTGTGATCTCACTGGTAGCCCAGGCTGGCCTCAAATCCACAAATGCACACTCCTCCTGCCTCCCAAGCACTAACGGAGTTTTGTAAGTAATTGGCAGATCTGGGTATGCTCATACCTCAGTTTTCACATCTGTAAGTAAGGATCACAGTGGTCCCATTTTTACATGCTAGCAGTATACCTCTAACTGTTATGCTTCAAGCATAACAGAAAAAATGTGCAGAATTTTCACTCTCTTTTTCCATCCTCTGTGGAGATTTCATGGTACTGTGCAGAAAATGTGCAAGGCCCATGGGACTTGAGGGTATCAGTGTGGTTTTGAGCCCATCCAAATGGCTGAGAAGGCTCAGCAGTTAGGACTTGTTGCTCTTGCAGAGGACCTGAGGTCAATTCCCAGCACCCACAACCCTGGTTCCAGGGTAGCTGTTGTCCTTTTCTGACTTCCGTGGGCTTATGTGGTACACATGCATAAATGCAGGCAAAACACTCATACACATCAAATAAATCTTAAAAAATGGAAACAAACAAGCAAAAATAAGTGAGAAGCTTGTGGTTGTTAGATTTGTATTGCTGGTGGGGAACAGTGAACTGGGAAAAGCATCCATCTGTGCTGGGCGGCAGACACACGAGGAGGGGCAAGCTGGGAAGAGGGAGTGCAGGGAGGAGAAGGAGCATGGGGACAGGAGCATTAGGCCATGTTCCGTGTTTAAGTTTCTAGCTTGAAGCTCAGAGGAAAACCTGGCTGGTGGCAAAGCATAAAGGGCACAGCCCCTCTCTTCCCCGCAGCCCTGAAGGCTCCAGCTTCAGTCCCAGCTATACACTCTTTCAAGGTCATTCTGGGCATCTGTGGTCTATGACTGACTATGGGTGTGGTCTATGGCTGTGGGTGTGGTCTATGGCTGTGGGTGTGGCCTGTGGCTGACTGAGGGTGTGGTCTGTGGCTGACTTTGTTTGGGTCTTGCCCTGGTCCCAGCATCTCTCTGTTCATTGGCATTGGGCATCTATCAACCTTTGCTCAGGCTCTTCCATATGGAATACCTTCTGCTGTCTTGTGGTGCAAGCTCAGAGGCTGTTCTGATGCCCTGAGACCTTGTGTCCCTCCAAGGTGTGTCACAATGTCTAGGTCAAATTACACATCATATGTGGATCAGATAGGCTGGCAGCTGGGATTCTTGCTGCTCCATCCCTCCCTCCCAGAGCCTTGGGGATGGTTGTCAGTACAGAAGATGAGAGGGGCTAGGGATGCTTTTGAGGGGCTGTTAAGGTCCTGAAAAGATTCACACTTCATTCTAAATTCAGTGGAAAGCTCTGGGGCATTGCTTTGTGGGAGGGTTTTAGGTGGGCAGAGTCAAGCAGGTAAGAAAAGTTCCCTTCCATGGGAGCGAGGTGGAGGGATCAGGAGAGATAAGGAGGTTCAGGTTGTGACCTCAGGAGTGATGATAGGAAGGTATCTGCAGATGGAATATCTTGGGAACTCGAGGGGACTGGGAGTTACGGAAGCCATCAGTGACTACTGGGAACACCTAAGGTAGGACATCTTAGGGAGCAGGTCTGGAGAGGAAATGAAGGGCCACAGTGGTTTGAAGCACGTGTGAGAGCATGATGGGGTGTAGTTAGTGATCAGGCTTAGTTGTTCACACAGATCCTACACAAGGGTTTCCAGGCAGAATGTCCATCCCATGGGGCCCTGGGACATAATTCATTTTGTGGTGCTCTTCCTGTGTCCTGTGTGTGATCTGCTGAGTCTGTCGGCTTTGCCTTCTCCTTTACATTTTTTTGCAGCCCCAGGATCTTACACATACAAGTGCTCTATCTGCTGAGCCATGCTCCCAAACCCTCAATAGGGGAGTTTAGACAAATGTTCTACTACTGAACTTTATCAGGTGCCTTATGCACACATTCATTCATTCATTCACTTTTGATACAGCACGTTGCTAAAGCTTGCAAGCTGTTTTTGAGCTTTCAGTTTTGCTTCAGCCTCTTTAGAAGATGGGAAGACATGCCTGTGCCACCTTTTGCTTTATCTTTTTAAAAAATTTACTCTTGGGGGCTAGAGAGATGGTTCAGTGGTTAAGAGCACTGACTGCTCTTCCAGAGGTCCTGAGTTCAAATCCCAGCAACCACATGGTGGCTCACAACCATCCATAACGAGATCTGACACCTTCTTCTGGTATGTCTGAAGACAACTACACTGTACTCGTATAAATAAAAATAAATAAACCTTAAAAAAATTATTTTTTACTCTCCCAGCACTTGGGAGGCAGAGGCAGGTAGATTTCTGAGTTTGAGGCCATCCTGGTCTACAGAGTGAGTTCCAGGACAGCCAGGGCTACACAGAGAAACCCTGTCTTGAAAAAACTTTTTTTATACACATTTTACGAGTGTATGAGTCTTCAGAGACAGCAGAAAAGGGTATCGGATCCCATTACAGATGGTTGTGAGCCACCATGTTGTTGCTGGGAATTAAACTCAGGACCTCTGGACGAGCAGCCAGTGCTCTTAACCGCTGAGTCATCTCTCCAGCCCTGCTTTATCTTCATATATGGGGAGGTTAGTCAGGTACAGCTATGAGAAGAGACACAGGGGAGACCAGGGAAAAGACATCTACCTTTCTCACTATTCTAGAGGAAGGTGCTATACCCCACTGTGCTGAGAGCTGCATGAGGCAGGCACAGGATGGTGGGGGCTCTGTTAGGGTTCCTGGGACAGCCAGGGCAGAAGTAGAAAGCTCAGGATTGCATTACAGGATCAGCCCTTCTGCAGGCTTGGCGCTGTGGGCTGTGCATGGCGTGGCCTCTGGTAGCCTGGTGCCTGGCCCTGGGAAGAAGCCTCAGAGGAAATGGTCCTCTGTCGGGAGGGGCTGGAGACATGGGCAGCTTTGGCTGATCACTTTGCACAGCTCAGATATGCTTCCGCTGGGCCTTTGCTGCTGCTGCTGCTGCAGGGAAGGCCATGTTTTCAACAGTTTGAAAGGTTTTGTTTGGGTCAGCCCAGGCTGGTCTTGAAGTTGTGATATTCCTGTTTTAATTTCCTGAGAGCTAGGATGACAGCATATGCCACCATGTCCAGTCAAAACACCTCCCAGCCTTCTTCTTCAAGGATTCCCCAGCCAAAGTGCATGGAGCCCACTGCCCTAATCTGTAGGAGAATTTAAAGCTCTCAGCTTCAGCAGGACGAAGTTCAGAGGCATGGTTGTCATCTCCATTCAGTCCCTGCATGGACCTATCTCCTAGTACCCTGATCTTAGCCTCCCCCAGGGTCATCTGGTCTCTGGTCTCCTGCAGCCTCTTTGCAGAAGGAGAGGCCACCTGCTCAGGACAGCCCTCAGAGGGATGCTGGAAGAGCTGCTGAGGTTGTCTGCACAGTGTTTTGGCTTTTTTCTATTTTTATTTTATGTATGTTGGTATTTTGACATATATTTGTCTGTGTGAGCTTGTCAGATCCTTAGAAATTACAGACAGCTGTGAGCTGCCATGTAGGTGCTGGGAATTGAACACCAGTTCTCTGGAGGAACAGTCATCTCTCCAGCCCCATTTTTTTTTTTTCTTTTTGAAACAGAGTCTCACTAGGTTGCCCTGGCTAACCTGGAACTTCTTATGTAGACTAGGCTGGGCTCTAACTCAACAGAGATCCACCTGCCTCTGCCTCCCAAGTGCTGGGATTAGAGGTATGCACCACCATATCCAGCCTCACAGTGTTTTAAGGTGTGTGTGTGTGTGTGTGTGTGTGTGTGTGTGTGTGTGGCAGGGTAACACACGGGAGCTTGGAGGAGAGGATAGAGGAAGTGAGCTTGGGCTTTCCCAGTTTCTGGGGCCCATATTACCCATGTTTCTCCTGTCATCTTTCCTCAGGCCTTGTATGACCCCATCAACCCTGACAGGGAGACCCTGGACCAGCCATCCCTTACTGACCCCGAGCGCCTGTCCAGTGAAAAGGATGTGCTCCAGGCTCTGAAGCCCCTGCTGGCCCAGGCCAACTTCTCTCCACTCTCTGAAGACGCCCTGGCCTATGCACTCGTTGTCCACCACCCTCAGGATGAGGTCCAGGTACCTGTCCCCAGAGGAGCCATGTTTGCTAGCCTAGAGGAAACACACCTCCCTCACCCATCAGGCAAGGGTCTCGGGCACAGTGCTGGCACCTAAGAGGATTTTGTGACAAACGATGTAAAACTCATTCCATGGGGGGCTGGTGAGATGGCTCAGTGGGTAAGAGCACTGACTGCTCTCCCGAAGGTCCTGAGTTCAAATCCCAGCAACCACATGGTGGCTCACAACCATCCGTAATGAGATCTGACGCCCTCTTTTGGTGTGTCTATATAATAATAAAAAAAAATAAAAACAAAACAAAACAAAACAAAAAAACCCTCATTCTATGGGGTTGGACAGATATCTCCATGGTTAAGAACACTTGCTGCTATTATAGAGAACTAGCACCCACATGGTCACTCACAAAAGTCTGTGATTCCAGTTCCAGGAGAGCCACTGTCCCTTTCTGGTTTTTACAGGTAGGCACCAGGCATGCATGTGTGAAGACCAAAGACCTATATATATATAATAAAAATAAATCTTAAAAATTAAAGGCTGGAGAGATAGCTCAGCGGTTATGAGCACTGACTGCTCTTCCAAAGGTCCTGAGTTCAAATCCCAGCAACCACATGGTAGCTCACAACCATCCATAGTACCCTCTTCTGGTGTGTCTGAAGGCAGCTACAGTGTAATTAGATATAATAAATAAATACATCTTTATTTATTTATTAAAAAAAATAATAATCCAAAGGCTAGGCATGGTGGCACACACCTTTAATCCCCGAACTCGGGAAGCAGAGGCAGGTGGATCTCTGTGAGTTCAATGCCAGCATGGTCTACAGAGCAAGTTCCAGGCCAGTCAGGACTACATAGTGAGACCCTTTCTCAGTGTTCCCTGAAAAGTTTTTATCTGTAAAGATTCCACTGAGAAATTACACAGAAACCCTCCCAAACCCTTCCTCCTTAAAGTCAACAAATTTGGGAGGAAATCCTAAAATCTTCCAGTTCTGCATCTTAGCACACTTTGAGATCTAGTTGTTCTAGATGTACTTTGTCCTATTTTGTGATGTGTCCAGCCAGTGGTGGCAAGACATAGTTTAAGTGACAATGTCTTATCCTTGTAGTTGCTTCATAAATGGAGACTCTTAAAACTAATGCTACCTTAGGCTCTAAGAAGATTTTTACATGTAGGGTCACTCTAGAGGCTGTACCCTTCTGCAGTGCTCAACACAAACAACCATGGGTGACTACTACCTACGCATCCACAGTGCATGTTCAGCAACAAAAGGCAGGGACCATTTCTGGCTAGGTCGAGTATTCTGGTTCCTTGCCCAGAGCGCCCGGCTCACGTTCAGCTACTTCTGCTTCCTTTTCCCCCTTGGCAGGTGACAATAAATTTGGATCAGTATATCTACATACAGTTCTGGGCCTTGGGACAGAGAGTTGGGCAGATGCCCCACAAGTCCAGTGTGGGCTCCAAGCGTGGCTTCTTCAGAAAGTTGCCCCCTGTGGAGAGGTGAGGAGGCTCTTGTTCCCCAGTTGTATCAAAAGAGAGCCAGGTTTAAGTTGAGAGGGACTGACAGGTCAGTGTCTGGCTTTGGTGTCTTGGGCCCCTGGGAGAAGTCCAGAGCTGGGAGGTACAGATTGTCCAAATGCAGCCTTTTCTTCCCAAGAGAAAGTAAGAACTACTGTTTCCAGAGGAAGAGAGGGGAGGGTCAGCTCTCCATTTTCCAAATGAGGAAAATTGAGAATCAGAGAGGGGACATATCCTAAAGAAGTGGCACAGTCATGATTCTGATGAACAACTGAGAGGTCCATTAAGAAGTTATATAATTAATCAGCCCCACCCCCATGGCTGAACATGTGACTTATTTCTAGTCTCTTGTGACTAAATAGCTTTCTAAAAGGCCATGCAGGATAGAGATGTGGGGTTTTAGATGTGTATTAGTTAGTCAGAGCTCTTTAAAGGAACAGATCTCTCTCTCTCTCTCTCTCTCTCTCTCTCTCTCTCTCTTTCACACACACACACACACACACACACACACACACACACACTGGGTTTACTAGACTGTCTTTCAGGCTGTGGTCAGGGTAGTCCAGTGGCTGCCTCATGATGGGAATGGTAAGACTCAGTAGTTGTTCAGTCCTGGAGGTTTCTGGAGAGCTGCTGGTTAGAACCCTGAAGCTCATGGTAATACAGGAGGCATGCCTCAGCAGCAGGGTATATTTGCCAGTGAGAGTGAGAGAAAGTACGCAAAACCCAGAAACTCCCTTCTTCCTGCCCGTTTATTAATTTTGAGACATGGTCTTCCATATGTTGCTTTGACTGGCCTGGAACTCACTGTGTAGACTAGGCTGGCCTCAAACTCAGGAAGATCTACCTGCCTCTGCCTCCTGAATGCTAGAATCAAGGTGTGTGTCACCAGGTCTTGTATATGGGCTATCACTAGAAAGTGGGTTGCCATATTTTAGAGTGGGTCTTGCCACCTCAAAAATCCAGTCAAGAAAATTCCTCAAAGGAGTGCCCAGAAGCATGAGTCTTAGATGATTCCAGTCAGTGTGACAACCAGGATTAGCCATCACAAGGGGAGAGGGCTCTGGCCGCCCTGTGCTCACTTCCTCCTTTCTGGCCCTCAGGAGATATTTCAAGCGCGTGGTGTTGGCAGCTAGGACGAAAGGAGGGCATCTGGTTCTGAAGAGCTTCAAGGATACCCCACTGGAGGGCTTAGAGCAGCTGCTGCCGGAGCTGAAGGTGCGCACGCCCATGCTGCAGCGTGCCCTGCTCAACCTGATGCTGGTGGTCTCAGGCGTTGTGTTCTTCGTCAATGTGGGCATGGTGATACTGTCTGACCTCAAGATGGCCACCTCCCTGCTGCTGCTGCTCTTTGCTGCCTTCATGGGTGTGAAGGCCTCCAAGGTGAGCACCCTTGGCTCCTCCATTTGTGGGCTACACAGACAGGTCTCCTCTACTTCCAGTTCTCCCATGCATCGTTCCTGGTGCACAATGTCCTTATATCCTTTTAATTCCTTTATCAGCACCATTCCCCTTGACAGGGCTCTCACTCTTCCTGCCTTAGTTTCTTCACTGGCATTTTTAAGAAATAGTGAAGGTTGTATACTGTGGAGCTTGACTGCCCCAATATGAGTAGGACTCCTCTATTCTGTCTTAAGCAAGTTAACATCTTACCGTCTCTGTAGCTCAGCTTCTTCACTGTAGAATGAGAATGATGAGGAGACCTGACGTGGACGGGTGGACAGGGATTAAATGAGTCAGTGGAGCCTGGCACAGCACAGGAAGTACATGTGAGGTGATGATGTTCCCTACGTTTCCTTCCTGAAGGGTATTATCACCAACAGAGTCAGCTTTAGTCCCAAATGACAGGTTTAGAAACTCAGGGCCTGGGCCAGGAAGTTGTATATTTTTTAATGAGCTCCCTTTCTGAGTGGCAGCATGGTGTTCAGGGTCAAGAGGTCAGGTGGTGCTGACACCCAGCTTGTGTTCTCCTTGCCATTGCGTGCCTTGTTTGCTGAGGTGGCTGGGAAGGGTGGTCTCTCTCAGGTCTGTGGTTGCACTACCTGTCTTAGTTAGGGTTTCACTTCTGTGAACAGACTCCATGACCAAGGCAAGTCTTATAAAGGACAGCATTTAATTGGGGCTGGCTTACAGGTTCAGAGGTTCAGTCCATTATCATCATGGTGGGAGCATGGTGGTACTGGAGGAACTGAGAGTTCTACATCTTCATCTGAAGGCTGCTAGCAGAATACTGGCCCCCAGGCAGCTAGGACAAGGGTATTAAAGCCCACACCCACAAGGCCACACCTACTCCAACAAGGCCACACCTCCCAGTGGTGCCACTCCCTGAGCCAAGCATATACAAACCATCACATTCCACTCCCTGGCCCCCATAGGCTTGTTCAGACACATGAGTCTATGGGAGCCATATCTAGCCATAGCATAATTTAAAAAGCACATTTAATCCAAATTCCAAAGTCTCCATAGTCTATACCAGTACCAACAATGTCAAAAGTCCAAAGTTCAAAGTCTTTTCTGAGATCCATCGAATCACTTAACTGTAATCCCTGTACTGGCTGGTTTTGTGTGTCAACTTGACACAGGCTGGAGTTATCACAGAAGAGAGCTTCAGTTGGGGAAATGCCTCTATGAAGTCCAACTGTGGGGCATTTTCTCAATTAGTGATCAAGGGATGATCCCAGAGATGGCACCACCCACAAGGGGCCCTACCTCTGGGCTGGAAGTCTTGGGTTCTATAAGAGAGCAGGCTGAGCAAGCCAGGAGAAGCAAGGCAATAAGGAACATCCCTCCATGGCCTCTGCATCAGCTCCTGCTTCCTGACCTGCTTGAGTTCCAGTCCTGACTTCCTTGGTGATAAACAGTAATGTGGAAGTAAGCTGAATAAACCCTTTCCTTCCCAACTTGCTTCTTGGTCATGATGTTTGTGCAGGAATAGAAACCTAAGACAATCCCCAAATCAAGACAGGAAACCAGTTCAGTAAACTCCAAACCCTGCATGTCCATGTCTGATGTCAATGCACTTTTCAGATCTCAAAATCCTTTCTCATCTTTGTTGACTGCAACAAACTTCTTTTCCTGGGCTGGTTCCACTCCCTGTTAACAGCATTCCTAGGATATATCCTATGGCTCTCGCAGCTCGAAAATCTTGGTGTCTCCAAGGCAACTTCAATGTTACAGCTTCTTGTTTCAGTGTCTGGGATACAGACAAAATCTTATGGGTTTCTCCAAAGGACTGGTGTCACTTCTGCAGCTCTACCCTCTGTGCACTCTAAGCTCAGGCTGATCCACTCCACTGCTGCTGCTGTTCTTGGTGATCTGAGATCTTCTGCTGCAACTAGGCTTCACCAATAGTCTCTCATAGGCTCTCTTGGTGCCAAGCCTCAAATCCTTTGCATGACCCCTTCAGTCCTGGGCCATCAACTGCACCTGAGACTGCACTTTCACCAATGGCCCTCCATGGCCTCTCACAGTGCCAAGCCTCAGCTACTCTTCATGATCCCTTCATGCCTTTAAAATCAGTACCACCTGGGTGATTCTTATACATTACCAAGGCCAGCTACCAGTGCAAGGTACAACCTTAGCTATCTCTGGAACACAGCTTCTTTGTGCTCTCAGAAAACACTTCCCAGAAGATTTCACCTCAGTGATGCTGGCCCCTTCTTAATCACCACTAATTTCATAGCTCCAGCTAACCAGCATCAATTGTCCCAGTAGTCCCTTCTATTTTTCACTCTAAAGCCAGAGCCATATGGCTGAAGCTGCTGGGTTCTACTGCTTGCTGGGGCTGGAACATGCCCCCCCCAACCCCACCCCCTTATTCGATTATCAGCTTTCTGTTTTCCAACTCCCTCACTGCCTAAGTTTGGCTTTCCTACAACTTGCTCTGTAGATTGACCTTGAATTCAGAGATCTGCATGGCTCTGTCTCCTGTAATGCTGGGATTAAAGGCATGTACCATCATGCCTGTATTTAAGTTTTTCTTCACCTAGAACCTGTTTTGTTCCGGGCTGTCTTTGTACTCAGAGATCTGTTTGGTTTTGTCTTCTGGGATTAAAGGTATTTACCACCATGCTTGGCTTTAAACTTAGCTGGATGGGATCTTGCCCCCAAATCCCTTAATCTGTTATCTCCTTGAACATAGGATTCAGCTCCATTGCACTTCCTGGTGCCCCTTTAATACTTGAACAATATATTTTATATTTTTCTTTTTCTTTCGGTTTTTCGAGACAGGGTTTTTCTGTATAGCCCTGGCTGTCCTGGTACTCACTCTGTAGACCAAGCTGGCCTCGAACTCAGAAATCCACCTGCCTCTGCCTCCCAAGTGCTGGGATTAAAGGCGTGCGCCACCACCGCATGGTGTATATTTTTCTTTTTTAAGCTGGCTATGCCTATTCAAAACACTCTTCATGAGACTTAACTAGAGACTTAACAAAGTCTCTGCTGGGCTTTTTTGAGATTTCTGTTGTCAATGCAATTAGTATAAATCTCTTTATCTTAGAGTCAGGTAGACTCTTCAGACAAGGGCAAAAAGCAGCCATATTCTTCACCAAAATACCATAAAAACAGTCTCTAGGCCACACACTGAAACTCCTCTCCTCTGAATCCTCATGGGCCAAGTCTGCAAAGTTTAAATCAATCTCAGCAACAAAGTCTTTCCTATTCCTACTAGGATAGCCCATTAAGCCCCATTTAAAGCATTACACTGCTTTCCAAATCTGAAGTCCCCAAATCCACATTCTTCCAAACAAAAGCATGGTCAGGCCTATCAAAGCAATACCCCAGTCCCTGGTACCAACTTCTGTCTTAGTTAGGGTTTTACTGCTGTGAAGAGACACCATGACCAAGGCAAGTCTTATAAAGGACAACATTTAATTGGGGCTGGCTTACAGGTTCAGAGGTTCAGTCCATTATCACCATGGTGGGAGCATGGTGGTACTGGAGGAACTGAGAGTTCTACATCTTCATTTGAAGGCTGCTAGCAGAATACTAGCTCCCAGGCAGCTAGGACAAGGGTCTTAAAGCTCACACCCACAAGACCACACCTACTCCAACAAGGCCACACCTCCCAGTGGTGCCACTCTCTGGGCCAGGCATATACAAACCATCACACTACCCCAGGAGTGTAGCCTGCCATGAGCTGTGTGTGGTATCCCATCATTCACTTGCCAGCTCATCAGTTCTCAAGCTGCTTTTAGCAGTCTTGACAGGCTGGCTCTCAGGAAGAATTATGGCAAATCCTATGGGTATTGGCCAGGCCATACTGACCACAGGGAGATTGGATACCCAGGGCCAGCACAAGGAGTGGGGAGAGGAGTGTGCAGTAGGGACTGAGACAAGGCCCAGGGTGGCCTGGATGGCCGCTCCATGGCCACACATCATTCTGGACTTTTTCCTCAAGGTAGCAGGGAGGAGGTTAAAAAGGGAGGACCTGCTGGGCCTTAGGTGCTGTGGAGGGCAGCCCTGAAAGCAGGGAGTCTAGAGAGCGCTTGCTGCAGAATTCTGGGGAGGGTACAGCGACCAAGGCGAGCCCTCCTCTCATTCCTTAGTAGCTCTACAGAGTGGAAGGGCCCTGTTCCTCCAGTTTTGGTATTCTGATTACTCATTAGTTCATACTCCAGCTGCAGTCTAGTCCTGACCTCCCACCGGGCCAACTCCCAGCCATCCACATCTCTGTGTTCAGTATCCCTGGGTTTGTTGTACCACAGGCCCCTCTCCTGGATCTTTCCTGTCTCCCTGTGTACAGCCATATGCTCTCTGCCTGGCTTCTCAGCTACTGTCTTGGTGCACGGTGGTTCTCACTGGCTGCTACAGCCAACATCTCTCATATCTGTTCCTTGTAGAGGCATGGCCCTGGTGCCTGCCTTGTTTCTATCCTCTAGATAGCATCTACAGCTCATTCCCAACCCCACTCATGGCACTCACTACCTGATGGGGACTCTGTTCAGCTTGCCTTGTGGTTAGCTGAATCCTTTACCACCACTACCTCACTGGACCCCCAGTCTCTGCTCTTTGTGTGTTTGTGACACCTAACCTCCTTTCCTGCTTCCCTAGATTCTGCATTTGCATGTTCTGTCGCCTCTGACTGGTTCTCTCTCACTGGCTGGGCTGGTCACCCCTCTGCATTCTTCATCTTTTGTCCAGAGGTCATTAGCTCCCTGAGACCTTCCTGGATCACTAAGGCTGGGTTGGGTCTTTGGACATCCTACCACAGCCTGCCTTCTCTGTGCAGAGCAGGCCAGGGCAGCTTGGAGGCTGTGGAGCTGGAGCCTGGGAATGTAGGCCCCTGTTAGGGGGTAGAGGCCTGTGGACACAGTTAGGTAGCATGGGCTGTAGGAGCCTGAGGGTGCATCCACTCTCAGGACAGCCTTGAGGTAAGGCAGTGTTTTCTAAGAACAGACTGGCGTGTGTTGCTCATTTAAAGACCCATGATCCTAGGGGATGGGGGGTGGGGGTGGGGTGGGGCACGTATTTGGGCACAGCAATGTTTACTATGTGAGCCACACTAGGACTGGGATTTAGAGTTTCAGATTCTGAGCTAGGGAGGCTATGAGCAGGGGGATAGGAAGATGGAGCCAGGGAAGAGGCAGGCATCAGGATGGGTTAGGGACAGACAAGCTGGTCCGGAGGGATGAGGATGGTGATAGACTGTGGCCTGTGACCCATGGAAGGTAGGGCTGCCAGAATGGGGCATGGGGAGTTGGGGAGCATGTTTGCATGCTGCTGTGGCAGGCATGCTCCTTTAGCCCTGAGAACTTTGCACTAGAGTCTTGGCAGGTAAAGACAGGAGACCGAAGGACTCCTGCCTCTGTGGCTCCAAGGCAGGGATAGAATCTATCGGGTGGGCTCTTAAGAAGAAGGTGTAGCCACACAGCCATGTGGGAAGGCCCCTGGATGTGTCAGTGCAGGCTGGATTTTGGCATGCTAGGGTGGGCCTCGCAGCTCTGTCTTTACACTGTCTGTCATGTGTCCTGATTCCTGGGCCCTCCCCATATCTCCCTTGTAAATAGACAGTGCTGCTTTAGACTACTCTCACTCAAGGCCTTGGAGCTGGCAGGAGCTGGTAGAAGCTGCCCAAGGGCACAGGACTGCTGTGAGCTCATCTATCCTGGCTAACAGTGGGTTTGCAGTGTGGGCGAGGGCCAGCCTGAGGGGATGGAGGGGCCAGGCTACACCCAGTGCCCTTTACCTGCAGTTCTCTTTACAGTGTAGTAGCTTAAACATTTTCCTTTCCAATTATGGAAAGGTTCAAATAGACACAGAAATAGGGTCACCTGCACCCAGTGTTCGGTTTACAACAATCTGATTGTATCGTAACATGCCCATCTGTCTTTACTGGGCCACTATGAAGTGAATTTAGATGTTACTTCGGAATATGGAAGAATACTTAACAGGGATGTACTGGGATTAGAACTTCCTAGGCCCACCAACCAAAAACCTAGGCCTCCTGTACATATATAGCAGATGTACAGCTTGGTCTTCGTGTGGAGACCACATGGAGCAGGGGCTATCCCAGAAGCTGTTGCCTGTATGTGGGATATGTTCTTCTAGCTGGGCTGCCTTGTCTAGCCTCAGTGGGAGAGGATGTGCCTAGTGTCACAGAGACTTGATGTGCCAAGGTGGGGGATGCTCAGGGGGAAAAGAAGGGGAGGAGGGGAGAATTGTAGGAGGGAGGGAGGGAGCAGGGACAGGACACTGAGCAGGATGTAAAGTGAATAAGTAAAAAATAATGATAAAAATATTCTAACACACACACACACACACACACACACACACACACAGAGAGAGAGAGAGAGAGAGAGAGAGAGAGAGAGAGAGAGAGAGAGAGAGAGAGTTCAACTAGGCAAAAACTCATGTTTGAAATCTTTGCATAAACCCATTAACATGTAGCCAGAAAGCAAAGCACTGGTGGAGGGACTCCGCTTCAGCCTAAACCCAGCTCCAACCCAAAGTTGATCTTAGGAAGCCAGGCATCTAGGGCACTCTGGTCTGAGTGGCCCTGCATCAGTGTGTCTAAGCCTGTATTCCCACAGGTATTTGGGCAGCGCCGCAGTGCCCAGGCGCTGGAGCTGGCACACATGCTGTACTATCGAAGCACATCCAACAACTCAGAACTGCTCAGTGCCCTGGCACTCCGAGCACAGGAGGAACATATCAAGGAAGCCCTGCTGGCTCACAGCTTCCTAGCCCGCCGATCAGGGGGCCCCCAAGGAAAACCTGAAGGTAAATCCTCCCTGTATTCTAGGTCCTTCCTGCTGTTGATAGGCCTTCCCTGTTACCTCCTAGACTCTCCCTGCTGTTCCCCAGACCCCACCTGCTGTTCCCCAGACCCCCTGCTGTTCCCCAGCCCCCCTGCTGTTCCTTAGGCCCAGGTTTCCTCTAGCTCCAACATGGACACCGTCTCTCCCTACAGAGACCTCCAGGTGGCTGCAGTCAGAAGTGGAAAGCTGGCTTCTGGCCCAGTCAGGCTGTGATGTAACCTTCAATGGACCTCGGGCCCTAGCCCATCTGCAAGCCCTGAGCCCCAGCTTTGGATTGTTCCCACCACCTGAATTGCCACAACTGGACCCGATGGTCCTAGGCACTCCAGAGGCCCCACAGCCTGTGCTGAGGAGTAGCTACCCCTCACCCTGACCACTTACTACCAGGCCTTGTGCTGGCAGGGTGCCAAGCTCCCTCCATGGCAAGCTGTCAATTGTGGCAACTGCATCTCCTTCCTGGACTTTCAGTTGTTGACAGGCTATTATTTCTGGCAGGCCATTAATTTTGCTATGCTATAGACTTAAGAGTAGCCAATCGGGACTGCTGGCAGTTGCTAGGCAGCCTCCTGAGGCCAACCAATCAAAGCCGTTTATTTCAACTTGTTATTTTATTTCTTAGATCCGCCCCTGGCGGGAACCTCACCAAGGTCGGTGGAGGAGGCGGGGCTTGGGGAAGCTCACACAGCTGCTGGATTGCAGCTGCCAGCCTTGGCCACATTGAGGTGGGCTGCTAGGCGGGGGTGAGGGGTGGGGGATGGGGGGAGTTGAGGGAGGGGGCTGCTTCATTTTCTATTTAGCCTGCGCAGAACTGCTTGCCACAGGCACCTGAGCAGGGCCCACTGCAACCCGAGAGCCATTTGCCCCTGGCACACAGTGGATGACAGACACTGGGCACCTCAGCCACAGGCAGCCAATCAGAATGTCTGAAGGAACCTCCTCAGAATCCACGTGAGATGAGCCATCTGTTTTGCAGCTGATCTGTTCTGGTTGGAGGCACTGGAAACTTCCTGCCCCAAAGAAGACTTGCAGGATACCAGCCCAGGATCACGCCAGCTCAGGCCCCAGCAGGCTCCTAGGCCTGCTTCGCCTTGCTGCAGAAATCATGTTAGCCTGGGTCTCCCTATCTGTGCACTGTTTGTCACTTCACCCTCTTACAAAGGAATAAATCATGCTTAATAAATCTGGATTAGTGTGGCTGCAGGTAAAGGGAGGTTGGGGGTCAGAATCCTGAAAAGAGGGTGTGGCTGGCTCTGAGACTGAGAAGCACTCATGCCTGAGGAGAGTTTTGCCTGCAAGAGTCTGGATCTCAAACAGGAAGACAGGGTGCAGGAGTGCAGATTGTTCATCATACGATGGCACACAGCCAGAAAGGAGGTGCCTGGGAAATCCAGCTGGTACCCATTGCCTGAGAGTAGAGGAGGGTGTCCTATTGGCTGTAGAGGTAGCCTTTGTTGGTGAGGGAAGGGTTAGGTTCTACAAATGAGGGGAGACTGGTTTGTAATAGGAAACAACCAGTCATGCAGTGCCTGGGTCAGAGAGGAGGTGCGGGAGAGACCATCAACTCAGAAATGCACAGTAACCTGGGTTCCTGAGAGGGATGCCACAGAAGCCGGAGCGGGGAGAGGGGACTGACACTAAGCTCTAATGCAGTCTTCAGGGAGGAGAGGGGTGCATCCTTTTCTTACCTAGGTAGGGAGCCCTGGGAAGCTGGCTCCAGCCCATGTCCCAGGGCGCAGAGCCTGGGAGTTGAGTTTTAGATGAGACCGAAGAGGACAGGTGTTGTTAAGGAAGGAGGGAGAGCCGAGTCACGTGCGTGGTTAAATGGATTTATTTTCTAGGGGACACAGCGCTCATTCACGTTTCCGCAGGTGGATGTAGACAATGCCGCTGACCAGGGCGAGTGGAAAAGCTACCCAGGCCAGGGCGAAGCAGTAACCGAAGCTGCCCCCACGAGGGTGCTTTGCCAGGATCTCCTCGGCGTGGATGGCATAGATCAGTGCCCCGGAGAACACAGCTGCACCTGCAGGACCACCAACAGCAGTGTGGGGCTGGGTGCACAGGAGGGTGCACTGCCCTAGATCCTCAGAGGTCTCCTACAACCACTACCACCACCACCTCTGGTCCATAACTGCTCATCTGTGAAGTAAGGCCATGACAGTTGTATATCCATGGACTCTTTTTAAGTTTTTCATGAGCCAAACATGCAAACATGAGATAAGTAAAATGAGGGGGATTCACTGGGAAGACAGGAAGATGTTTTCAAAGTTACATGATCAACTCAGCCTTTTGCAACCTAGAGCCAAAAAAAATTTAAAAAAAAAAAAAAAAAGAACTGTGCTTTCAGATCTCATTGACCTCTTCATGATACCCCCCCCATTGTCTCAAGCCTCAATTTTTTGACCTTAAAAAAAAAAAGTGGGACATAATGGCCCACCTCTGCTCGCTCAGCTACCCAGGGTTCTAAGGCATAAGGATAGAAAGTTCAAGGCCAGCTAGGATGATTTATCAAAATCGATTTCCAATTTAAAAAAAAAGATAAAAGAAGGTTGAGAGCACATGCCTAGAACCCACCAGAGTAGAGCTGCACGCATGCCTCATGATGAGAGTCCGTCTGGCATGCCACAGGCCCTGGGGTTACAGCCCCAGTATTGGGAGAAGAGGAAAAAAATCAACTCCTTGAACAGGTGCCCAAGAAACCGCAGTTGGCTGACATGATCCAAAACATCCCTTTTGTGGATCCTTTAGCTGCCTCCATCCCTGGAACCCAAATCATTTACCAACACTGACTTCTCAAGCTGTGGCTCACCATAGAACCTCTGAGACTGCACAACTCCACTAGCCTGTGGGGGTCACGGATGCTGCTCTCAGGAGAGGGCTGGGAGCCTGAGTGTGCTTTACGGTTTGAGCCTTGAGTGATCTACTCCCATTCCTTGCCTCATTCCCCAAGCTGCAGGAAGTGCTTACTGGTGCAGAGCTGGCAGAGGCCGGTGGCATAGAAGAGCCCTCCTCGTCGCATGGTGTAGAGTTGGAACATGAAGAGGATGAAGGACAGGCAGCAGAGGATGAGAGACAGCACCATGAGTGCCTGCACTGCCTTCAGCCAGCCTACAGGGGGCGATACAGGTGAAGTCACAGCTGGACTCTACTCACTCTAGGTTCAGCCAGGCAAGCTTCTGGGGTGTATGTGTTACAAGGATTACAAGGATTCCCAGGCAAACATCTTGCTGATGAGCTCCATCCCCAGGCTCACTGGTTGTCACTTAGAATCCTGGAAGGAGGCAACTCCATCTCCTAGAACTCTGGCCTTTCCCGGTTCTCCCACAGATTCAATGAATGGCTCCCATATTCATAATACTAGCTCCATTTCTTTTCAAGTCTGAAAAGCCGCCTCAGAATGCAGGGAGCTTTCTCCCCTGTTCCATAAGCTACAGTGTGTGGCCTCCACCCTCTCTGGATTTATCAGTGCCTTTCCATCCAGACAAGCTGCCTATAGCCACCTCGGGGGCTTGAGGCCTTTCCCTGCCCTCAACCATATGCTCACCATTCTCACTGACGTTACTGCAGGCCCATGTTTGAGTGGTGGTGTTCCATGTGCAGTCATACCACAGGTTCAGGGACTCCTTCTCTGGAAGAGTCCACCAGGACTGGAAGGGACAGAGACCGGGGAGGGTAAATCGAGAAGCAGGACAAAAGGTGTCAGGGAGAGTGGAGATGGAGGCCCCTGATGGGCCAAATGTGGGCAAGGCTAGGGGAAAGGACACATGTAGAAGTAGAAGTAGGGAAGAGGGGTTGGGAGGTGGGGGTACAGAGGCAGAGGCAGAGGCAGAGGCAGGGAGGTGGGGTCTTAGAGATGGGCTGTTCCCAGTGAGCTAGAAGCTTACCTTGTCCAAAGTGGCCACAAAAAGCAAGACAAGAATGAGGATGTGGAGGGCAGAGACCACCAACAGGAGGAGTGACATGTCTGGCTCAGAGCAGGAGAGCCTGCAAAGGGTAGGAGTACTCAATCCTGGGGAAGAGGGCTGGGGTCTGGCTTTCTAAAGCAGAGAGGAAGGCTGGGGAGGACACTAGAGTCTATAGGAAGTCTCTGGTGTGAAGGAGAAGGGGAACAGCTGAGCAGTTCCTCCCTGGGGAGAAGGGTAAGCCCAGGGACTCCTGCTCCTGGAGGGGGGCGGAGACTGTCCTAGATGGACTTTTGGGAGATAGGGGAATGGACAGGACTAACAATGAGTTGGTGCATCTTCAGCGCCCTGTCCCTGGGCTGTGTGGGTCACCATATGAAAGTTTAAATTGACACCCCTTTCCAATCCATCAGGAGCAGGAATTGCCCCCAGGACAGGCATCCTTGACTCACTCACTCTCTTCTGGTGTGAGTCATGGGTGACTCATCCCCCCTCCCTCCAGCACCAGGGAAATGCCAGCCACTAGCTGAGTCTCTGTGGTCCTCACCCGACCGACTGCAGGACTGCAGGACCGACTGCAGACCCAAGGCTCTGGCTACTGGGGAGATGCATCTGAAGCAGGGAGGGTGTGGTCTGAGTGGAGAGACCACCTCCAACCACCCTTGAGTGTCCAGAGAACTCAGCCAGCCCTGGGAGCCCTCCTGCACCCCTTAATCTCAGGAGGGAGTGGACAGCCCCAGGGAGAAGCCACAGGACATTCTTCATGGTGGGCTTTGTTGGGACAAGTTTCATAGATGGCCCCTACTCTTTTCTGTATTCCCACCACAAAGGCTAAGAGATCACTTCTTCAATTACCAGTCTCCTCCGGGGCTAGGAGTGGAGGGTCTCTTCCTGCCTAAAGTGCCCCTCCCATGGTGCCATGCTGCCCAGTAAATAAAGTCCTGTCTGAATAACGGATTGAAAACTTACCGAGAGTCGCTGAAGAAGTCAGAGTTGGAGTCTGTCCTCGGTTGGGCCTCTTGCCCCGCCCTTCTGCTCCCTCCTTCCACTCTGAGGCCCCCGCCTCCCTCACTGCCTTCCTCCCACCCTTTAATACCCACCCTTCTCCCTCTGCTTTCCCCTCCCTCCCTTTCTCTCTCTCCTCTGGTGGTTTTCTGCTTCTCTCTACTCTCAATATATACCAACCCTTTTATATCCACTTTAGCCTCGCCCAGCTGAGGTCTTCAGTCAGGGGAGGGCACAAAATCTTGGTTCCTTATTCTCTGCCCACCCAGTCACACAGTAGGCATGTTCTGAGAGCTCCTTTCAGGACTCAGATGAGGAATCCTTGAGGTCCTAGGGTGGGGCATGTTACCTCCTTGGACTGGATGCCTGCTCTCTTTGATGAAGTTTGGGGCAAAGTAGGTGACACAAGAATCTGTAGAAGGCCAGATCTTGTGACATAGATCAAACTTCGGGCTGGCTCACTGGCAGGACAAAAAGTATGAATCTATGGAAAGGAGCAGGATGTAGCCTTTAAGAATGCCAATGTTGCCATTTCTTGGTTGTGTGACCTGGGATAAATTATTTCACTTACTTGGGCCTCAGTTTGCTAATCTGTATAGTGGATATAAAGCACAGTCAGTAAAGAAAAGAGAGTGATGGCAATAATGACTAGTTGGGTGGATGCTAACTAAAAAAAGGACAATCCTGGAAAGCCTCTTGGAGGAGGTGATTGCTGACCTGAGTCATTTGGACACTAGGGAGAAAAGAAAATTTCCCAAGCTTTGAGAAGAAACGTTGGCTTTTTGGAGAGCAGACAGAAGGGCCAGTGTGTCTGGAGCACAGAGCGCCTAGGGTGTGGTGAGTGGGACATCAGAGGATTCACTTGGAAATTCATGGAGGAATCAGGATTTTAATTTTACTGTAAGTGCTATGGGAGGCCATTAGAATTCTCACAGCACTCTAGTCCCAATGTTATAGTATGAACTATCATCATTTATTCTCAGGGCACTGAGTTAGGGGGTGTGGGTGATGATTAAGTATATCTGCATCTCTTGGTGGGGGACCAAGTCCTAGTTCTGATGAAGTTAGGGCTAGGGACCTGGATGATGGGGCCAGAGCTGGGTGTGATGACCTAAGCCTGCAGGGGTGGGTGACTAGCTGGACTGGTGATTGTGAGACTGGGAGCTGGGTACCACACAACACAGACTCTGCGTTACTGATGACTTCTCCATGCTTTTCCTTCCTCTGTTAGAGGGATAGCATCGTGGCTAGCTTAGAGCAGTGCTTGGCAATCCTGTACAACTTATAGCAAGCAGGCTTTGGAGCCCCAAGTGGAGTCAAGGAAACTCTAGTTCAGAGTCTCTAGTAATTGGACGAAGGGCAAAGACTTGGGTCCAATGCGTCCGGAAGCTAAAGTCTGGAGTCATAAATGAGAATGGATGGAGGAGGGGGACAGAGACATAGGGAAGTCTAACTCTGATCCTGGAGAGAGTAGAGAGTGGGTCACTGAGGACAAAATTGGGGGGCTGGGATGGAGTCTTGTACTCCTCTATGATTGCAGGGACAGGAGGCTGCATCCCAGGCCTGGGAGGAGTGTGGAGCCAGGAGCAAGGAAGCTCCTAATGGGCTGAGGAACCCAGATGGGAACATTTTAAACATTCCTTCAAAGTTGAAAAACTTTGGTACTTGGAGTAGCTAGGGGAGGCGTTTAGGTAATCCCCAACAATAGTGTCTAGTAGAAGCTGAAGTATCTGGAGACTAGGGGTGGTGGTGGGATCTCCCCTGCCCAAGCCTTGGAGGAGCGCAGCATCGCAGCCACTTCCTCCCACAGGAAACCGCAGGCGTCGGGCACACCCAGCCTTCAGGCAGTGGCGTCCACAGCCCGCCTGCAAGACGACCACGTGGGATGAAGAGCTTGGCCAGATGGGACCGCTGGAGGTTCCGCCCACTCCCACTTCCGGCTCTGCCCTACGTGTCCTCAAACCGTTGGCTGCGCATGCGTAGTGAACCTGTGTAGGAACTGAGATAGTGGTGAGCGTTCCTCCAAACCATGAACTCCCCAAATAACCAGTCCAAGGCACGCACTTCTTGGACCCCGAAGAACCCCGCCTAGTCCCAAAGTCTAGTCTTCTAAACGTTTCCCTTCAGTTTCCACTGCCCATAGTCCGACCTCCACGCAACCCACACAGATGTCCCAAGACTGTCCCTCCGAGGCATCTAAGTCAATTTCCCCAGGGCCTCACTTAGCTCTATTTAAATAACAGGGCCCGCCCTCAAACCCTAAGTCCCGCCTTCTCACTAAACCCTCTGCCGCTTTCTTCTAGTCCCCGCCCCTTACAGACCCTGAGCATCTCCCCTATAGTTAACGCTCTTAACAGGACTCTGACTCCACCCTTCTGCCTTCAGTCCCGCCCCTTACAGCATCCTAGCCCTTCCTCCTTGCTATTAACAGCCTCTGGCTCCGCCTCTTCTCAGTACTACACTTTCTCCCCTCCCCTTTTACAATAAGGAGATATTCCTGACGCCCCCTGGATCCTACCTATGCTCCTCCCCTTCCCCTCTCTCCTATCCTCTGCTCCCTAGACTCCTAGCTCCTCCTAGGGCGGGGATTCTCAATCTTTCTAAAGCGGCGTCCTTTTAATTCAATTCTTCATGCTGTGGTAACCCACCCTACGATAAAATTATTCTTGTTGCTACTTCATAAATAACTGTAGTTTTGCTACAGTTATGAATCGTAATGTAAACATTTATGTTGTCCGATGGTCTTTGGTGACCCCTGAGAGAAGGTCATTGAAGTTTGCAACGGGGTCGCGACCCACTGGTTGAGAACCGTGGTTCTCTAGGGTCTTCTCAGCCCCGCCCCCTCCCCTCCCCATCAGGCCAGTCTTCTGGCCTGCTCCCTCTCTGGCCTGGCCCCCTTTTTGTCCAAGACTGGAGTCTGCTGAGTCGTCCACCGATCTCTCCTTGCCCATCCCTTCCGCTGTCCTCAGGCCTTATTGGCCCCTTGTCTCCCCAGTAACCAGACTACAACAGTGAGAGTGGAGCTACAAAGACTGGTCAGGCACTCAAGCAGTTAGAGCGGAGACCTCGCCCCCACCCCATCCCACCCTCATCTGGCCGGGGTGCAGAGGTGCGGAGAGGCTGCCCAGGGACCGAGTCAAAGTCAAGCCGCAGGATCCAGATTGTGTGTATTTGGGGTGAGCGATCTCCCTGAAGGGTCGAGACTGAGAGGGGCCACTGTGCCTGTGCGCTGGCTTGCGCGCTCTAAGGCTGGTGTCCCCTTGCAGGAACACCACCACTATGTCCAGGATGCGTTTGGACCTGTCCGCCAGGAGCGCTCGCTCCGAAGAAGGAAGCGAGATCTTCCTGGAGGGATCAGGTAACTCATTCTTCCCAGTCTCCTCAAAGAGAAGTTCCTTTTCTGTTCTGAGCTTGTTCTGAGTTCTAGTTCCAGAGCAAGGGGTGGGAGGCCTCCTAGGAGCGCCCTCTCCTGGGGGCAGATTCGAGCCGGAACGGAAGCGGCTCCTGGCATGTGGTGGGGCCAAGCCAGGCAGTCGGGTGGCTAGGAATACATCGGACTTCAGGAGAGGTTTGAATGGGGTCCAGAACATCCAGAAAATAGCTAGGGGGGACCTGTGAGATGGCTTAGCTAGTAAAGGCTCTTGGCATCAAACTGACGGCCTGAGTTCCACTCGGGAACCCAGGAAGTGGGAGAAGAAAACCAACTCCCTTGGGTCCCTCCTAAACTACATAGGAGTGGTTTAAAACAGAAAGTGAAAAAGGACCCACGTGGCGGCACGCATCTTTCACCTCTGCTGGGGAGGCAGAGGTAGTTTGAGTTTCAGGCCAACCAGGGCTACATAGTAAAACCCTGTCTCAAAACAAGAACAAACAAACAAACAAACAAAAAAAACCCCAAAAACCAAAAAACAAAACCAAACCTCCCAAAAACTGGAGGAGAGAGAACAGCATATGCATGCAGCTTATGCCTAGGGTGGCTGGGGTAGGAGTGTGGACACTGGTTTGGGTCAGTTCTCAGCTGAGGGTGGAAAGCTAATGGCCCAGAGAGTGACACTATTAGGAGGTGTGGCCGTGTTGGAAGAAGTGTGTCACTGTGGGGGTGGGCTTTGAGACCTTCCTTCTAGCTGCCTGGAAATCAGTCTTTTCCTGTTTGCCTTTGGAATAAGACATATGTAGAACTCAGCTCCTCCAGCACCATGCCTGCCTGGATGCTGCCATGCTTCTTGCCATGATGATAATGGACTGAACCTCCGAAAGCTGTAAAGCCAGCTCCAATTAAATGTTGTCCTTATAAGACTTGCCTTAGTCATGGTGTCTATTCACAGCAGTAGACACCCTAAGATAGAAAATGGTACCAAGAGTGGGCTATTGCTGTGATAGGTCTGACCATGCTTTTGTTTGGAGGAATATGAATTTGGAGACTTTGGAAAGCAGTGGAATGCTTTTTAGTGGGCCTTAGTGGGCCATCCTAGTAGAAATATAGAAGACATTAGTGCTGAGGATGAGTTGAACTGTGGAGGCGGGGCTCAAGAGGTTTCAGAGGAGAAGAACGTTAGTAAGTATGTGGCCTAGAGACTTTTTTGTGATATTTTGGTGAAGAATGTGGCTACTTTTTGCCCTTTTCTAAAGTCTGCCTGAGGCTAAGGCTAAAGTGAAGAGAATCAGATTAAATTGCATTGACAAAGGAAGTCTCAGAAAAGCCCAGCACAGACTTTGATCTCTGGTTTACTCACATGAAAGAACATTTTGATCAAGCAGAGCAAGCTTAAAAAAAAAATACTGGGCTGGAGAGATGGCTCAGTGGGTAAGAGCACTTACTGCTATTCCAAAGGTCCTGAGTTCAAATCCCAGCAACCACATGGTGGCTCACAACCATCCGTAATAAGATCTGATGCCCTCTTCTGGTGTGTCTGAAGACAGCTACAGTGTACTTACATATAGTAAATAAATAAAGAAAAAAGAAAAGAAAAAATACAAAATGTGTATTCAAGTAGTAAGGGGATACCCGGAAGTGAAATGGAGCTGAATCTTGTGCTCAAGGAATAAACAGATGAAGGGAGTGGTGACCTCAGGGCAGGATCCCACCTAACTAAGCTTCCTGTTTGTGTTTGCAGTTGAACAAGGAATAGCTATGTCATGTTAGGTGTTATTACCTGGTCATTATTTTCATTTGGACTTTTAATCTGGCATGAACCACAACCCAGAAATTAAGGGCACACCTGTGGATCCAGATCTTGAGGCATAGTGACCATAAAATCTTAGGCCCAGACTTGGTGGTATCTGCCTTTAATCCCAGGAGACAGAAGAAAGCAGATTTGAGTTCAAGGCCACCCTGGTACACAGCAAGTTCCAGGTAAAGAAAAGCTTAAGTCAAGGCTGGCGAGATGGCTCAGTGGGTAATAATAAGTAAATATTTTTTGTTTGTTTTTGTTTTTGTTTTTCGAGGCAGGGTTTCTTTGTGTAGCCCTGGCTGTCCTGGAACTCACTCTGTATACCAGGCTGGCCTTGAACTGAGAAATCCGCCAGCCTCTGCCTCCCAAGTGCTGGGATTAAAGGCGTGTGCCACCACCGCCCAGATCATAAATAAATCTTAAAAAAAAAAAAAAAAAAAAAAAAAAAAAAAAAGAAAGAAAGAAAGAAAGAAAAGAAAAGAAAGGTATATGTCCAGGCATGGTGGCACAGGCCTTTAATCCCAGTATTCAGGAGACAGAGCCATGCAAATTACTAAGTTTAAGGTCAATTTACAGAGCAAGTTTCAAAACAGCTAAGCTTGGGCAGTGAAGGAGTTAGAAAACAGAAAGCTGGTGATAATGTAGTAGAACATGGGGACATGTTCAGCCTCTGCAAGCAGTAGGACTGGGCAGCTTTGGACATGTGTGGCTTTGGCTTTAGAGTCAAGACTAGAAGGGGTTACTGGACAATTGATGCTGGTTGGTTAGAGCTAAGAAATCAGCGGTGATTAAGAAGAGACCAGCATCACTGAGGTGAAATCTTCTGGGAAGTGTTTTCTGAGAGCACAAAGAAGCTGTGTTCCAGAGATAGCTAAGGTTGTACCTTGTAGCTGGACTTGGTAATGTGTAAGAATCACTCAGGTGGTACTGGTTTTGAAGGTATGAAGGGATCATGAAGAGCAGCTGAGGCTTGGCACTGTGAGAGGCCACGGAGGGCCATTGGTGAAAGTGCAGCCTCAGCTGCAGTTGATGGCCCAGGACTGAAGGGGTCACACAAAGGAGTTGAGGCTTGGCACCATGAAGAGAGCCTATGAGAGACTATTGGTGAAGCCTAGTTGCAGTGGAAGACTCCAGCAAATTGGAGATGCCATGGGATGATCACCAAGAATACCAGCAGCAGTGGAGTGGAGTCACCCAGAGCCTAGAGTGCTACAGAAGACAGAGCTGGAGATGTGACCCAAGCCCTTTGGAGGAGCCCAGAAGATCATGTGTGGATCTCAGACATTGGAACAAGAAGCTTCGAAGTTGAAGTTGCCTTGGAGACCCCGAGATGTTTGAGATGCCAGAGCTGTGGGAAACCTGCTGAGGAAAGCTGCTAACAGAGAGTGGAACCAGCCCAAGAGAAAAAATTGTGCTGCAGACAACAAAGCAGAGAAGAGTTGGAGATCTGAAGAGCACTTTGACATGGAGATGCAGAGTTTGGAGTTTGCCCAGTTGGCTTTTGGTCTTGCTTTGGGGATTACAGTGATTGGATGAACATCAGAAAAGACTTTGAACTTTGAGCTTTTAACTTTGTTGACATAGTCCAACCTTTCTAGTTGGACTAAATGTTTTAGTATCATGCTGTGTCTAGGTATGCCCCCCCTCCCACTAGACTCATGTGTTTGAACAAGTCTATGGGAACCAGAGAGTGGAGTGTAGTGGTTTGAATATGCTTGGCCCAGAGAATGGCTCTATTAGGAGGTGTGGCCTTGTTAGAGGAAGTGTGTCACTGTGAGGGTAGACTTTGAGACCCTCCTCCTAGCTGCCTGGAAGTCAGTCTTCTCCTGGTTGCCTTTGGAACAAGATGTAGAACTCTCAGCTCCCCTCCAGCACCATGCCTGCCTGGATGCTGCCATGTTTCCTGCCATGATGATAATGGACTGAACCTCTGAGCCTGTAAGCCAGCCCAATAAAATGTCCTTTATAAGAGTCGCCTTGGTCATGTTGTCTCTTCACAGCAATAGAAACACTAAGACAGATGGGTATGGCAGGCTTCTCCGGCCTTGGATGCCAGGCTGAGGCATCTAAGAGGAAAGAAGGGTCCATTCTGGGTGTAGGAAGTCCTCAAGGATTTTGTAGGGAGATGAGTGGGAGGCTGGGTGGAGCCCAGAGGATAGTAGGAGAGAGGCCACTGCAGTCCCACAGAAGACTAGGAGGGAGCCACTTTCTCTAGTCCCAAGTGCTTTAGATGTGGAGGCCTTTTAGGAGCATCCTTAAGCCAGAATGTTTGTGATGGGAATGGGTCAGCTTGACTACTGGGGACACAGGGACTAAGATGAGGTCCCATAGGATGCCAGGGCTGGGAGTGGGGTACAGTTGCAGGTTTTGAGATCCTAAAGGGACCCTCTGAGGAGAGCTGACAGTCCTGGTCCCTTTAGTCCTTTGCCTGGTCTCATCCACAGTGGATGGGGAGCTCAGCCGCCTATATCGACAGCGCAAGATGATGGAGTTGGAAAGGCGGACATACAGCAAGGAAGTTCATCAGCGCATCAGGAAGCAAGTGTAAGCTAGAGAAAAGGGACTTCTGAGCCCTGGGAGGAGGGGAGAAGGGAAGAAGGGTGGGGGGGAAGGGCAGGGGTGGGGAAGGAGCCAGGACAGGGGAGTGGTCATGAAAGGGACAAGATAAAGGTAGGAACAGGAGGAGGTACAGGGTCTGAGAGTTGCAGGATCTCTGGAGAATCAGGTGCTGGGATAGAAAAAAGAGAGGAATCATTGGGGGGACAGAGTTGGAAGAAGCACGGGGTGGGGGTGGGGGGTCGGACCTCAGTGAGGAAGGCGGGCTGGAGCTGGTTGTTGAGTGCTGCCACTTGCTGGTGCGGACCACCTGCTCCTCCGGGATGGACAGCGAGGAGATTCGGCAGCTGGAGATGCTTCGAGCCCAGCTCCAGATGCAGATTAACGTAGCGCAGAGCCAGGTCAAGCGACTGGGAGACAAGAAGCATTTGGCGGATATGGACCGTCTTCTCAAGTGCCGGGCCCAGGTGCAGGTCGAAATCGAGGCGCTGCAAGAGCAGAACCGGGCCCTGGACAAGCAGGTGGGTTCTCCTAGTTGGCATCCCATCAAACCTTGTAGTAACTGTTCTAAGTCTTGGCGATCTTATCTGAAAAATGGAGCCACTAAAAGCATCTACCCAGAGCTCCACCCAGAGCTAGGGATGGTGTGTACTCCTGGAAAGCCAACATCCTGGAAAACCGAGGCAGAAAGGTTGCCATAAGTTCACGGCTACGGGCGGCCAATCCCACCTCCCATCCCCTGCAATGTGCCAAGCCAAAAAAAAAAAAAAAAAAACCCTCCCAAATTCACACTAAATTTTAGCGGGACTGTGGACCTATTTGAATACTTTTAACCACAGGAAAATTTTCTTTGTTTGTTTTGTTTTTTGAAACAAGGTTTTACTATGGTGTCTTGTAACTCGATGTGTAGACCAAGCTATCCTTAAACTCATAGAAAGCTGTCTGACTTTGCCTTTAATCCAAGAGTGTTGGATTAAAGGCGTGGAATACCATGCTCGATCCTGGGAAGCATTTTTGAACTAGTGTTACCTAAACTTTCTTTGTCTTGGAGCTCGTAATTTATAAGTAAGCCTTTTTTTTTTTTGCTTTTGTTTTGTTTTTTAAATTTTATTATGTATACAATGTTCTGCCCGCATATAGCCTGGATGCCAGAAGAGGGCACCAGATCTCATTATAGATGGTTACAAACCACCATGTGGTTGCTTCAGAATTGAACTCTCAGGACCTCTGGAAGAGCTTCTAGTGCTCTTAGTGTCTAGGTCATCTCTAAAGCCCCTTTTAATTTTATTTACTTATTTTTATGTACACTGACGTTTTCCCTGCATGTCTGTATGAGAGAGTCAGATCCACTGGGACTTGATTTACAGACAGTTGTGAGCTGCCATGTGGGTACTGGGAATTGAACTCCGGTCCTCTGGATGAGCAGCCAATGAATGCTCTTAATCACTGAGCCATTCCTCCAACCCCTAGGTGGGGTATTTTTTTGGTTCTCTATTTTTTGAAACAAGAAAAGAGCATCAAGTCCCATTATAGATGGTTGTGAGCCACCATGTAGGTGCAGGGAATTGAACTCAGGAACTCTGGAAGAGCAATCAGTGCTCTTAACTGCGGAGCTATCTCTCCTGCCCTTGTTGGTTTTGTTGTTGTTTTGTATGTTTGATTTTTTTTTGTTTGTTTTGTTTTGTTTTTAATGTGAGAGAAACCTCAAGAAGTCAGAGCCATGATGGGAGACAACTCTGAGAGCCCAAAGCCTTGATTTGCAGCTTGGATGATTATACTTGCTGACACTCTGATCCTGGCTGTGGTGAATGGTCTATAGGTGATCCAGCCGAGTCACACCCAAGGTGGGCTGCTAAGCTCACAGAATGTGAAAGGATGATGGCAGTCACTCCCTTGATTGGATCATGACAGTAAGACCACCTCTTACTAGACTGCAGACTGAAGGGAAGCCATCCACCAGCTCTGAAGAGCTGCCATGCCAGGTTGAAAAGAGCCATATGGCAGGGACAGTAGAGGGGCCCCTCAGTGGCAAGGGCAGTGCCGACTAGTTCTATGTCATCTTGTCACAAGCTAGACATCTTTGGGAAGAAGGAATCTTAATTGAGAAATGCCTCCTTAAGATTCGCCTGTAGGCAAGTCTGTGGTGCATTTTCTTGATTAATGATTGTGGTGGTTTGAATAGGTATGGCCCCCATAGACTCGTATGTTTGAATGCATGGCCGTTAGGGAGTGTCATTATTAGGAGGTGTGGTCTTGTTGGAGGAAGTGTGCTACTGTGGGGGTGGGCTTTGAGGTTTCCTATGCTCAAGCTCTGCCCAGTAACATAGTCCCCTCCTGCTGCCTGCCAATTAAGATGTGGAACTCTCAGCTTTGTCTCCAGCACCCTGTCTGCCTGCATGATGCCATGCTTCCCCGCCATGATGATAATGCACTAAACCTCTGAAACTGTAAGCTAGCCCCAATTAAATGTTTTCTTCTATAGGAGTTGCCTTGGTCATGGTGTCTATTCACAGCAGTGAAACCCCAACTAAGACAATGATTGATGTGGATGGGCCCACTGTGGTCCTGGGTGTTATAAGAAAGCAGGCTGAGCAAGCCCATGAGAGACCAGCCAGTAAGTAGTGGTTCTCCATGGCCTCTGCTTCAGTTCCTGTCTCGAGTTGCTGCCCTGACTTCCCTTCATGAAGGACTGTGATTGGAAATGAACCTTTTCCTCCACACGTTGCCTTTGGCCATGGTATTTTATCACAGCAGTAGAAACCCTAAGATAGAAATTGGTACCAGGAGTTGGGTAATCCTCTGTTTTGGGGAGGATTATGGAAGGACTTTGGGACTTTGGGCTGGAAAAGCCATTGACTGCTCAGGCTTCGTGATCTTTGGTAGAAACTAAAAAGATAAACCTGAGAGACATGCAAATGATGGAGGCCTGGCTTGTGACGTTTAAGAGAGAAGTTTTAGCAGTGAATCTATCAGGGCCACTTGTGAGATATTTTGAATTAAGAACTGCCGAAGTGAAACCTTTGCTTTACTGGGATAATTGATTTTGGTCTGCTGGGGCTGACGACTCGGCTGTGGTTAAGAGATCAGCATCACTGAGGTGAAATCTGGGGGTATTCCCTCAGGGTCAGCACAGAAACTGTGGTCCAGAGGGAGCTCAAGTTGACAAGGGGTCAGTTGTGACTAGTTTCATGTCAGTTTATCCCAAGTTAGAGACATATTTGGGAAAACGGAACCTAGTAGAGAAAATACCTCCATAAGATTGGCCCATAGGCAAGTATCCGGAGCATTTCTTGATTGATGGTTGATGTGGGAGGGCCCAGCCTATTGTGGGTGGTACCACCCCTTGGCAGGTGGTCCTAGAAGCTATTAGAAATCAGGCTGAGGATGCCATGACTACGCCAGTAAGCAGGTTCTTCCCTAACTTCCTTTCACAATGGATTGTGTTCAGGACATGTTCAGGATAAAATCAACCCTTTTCTTCCCAAGTTGCCTTTTGCTCATGGTGTCTTATCACAGTAATAAGAGTTCTAAGATATTTGCCAGCAGTTATTTGATGAGGCTCAAGAGCTCTCACACTGGGCTGATGTCTGGGTTGCAACTTTGGGAGATGCTGAGCCTAGAGGCCCAAGAACTATGAAATCAATATGACACTGATACAGAACTGACCCCTTGTCACTTTGACACACAAACATATCACTTGGTAAACCATGACCTTTCCTCTCCTGTTGCCTATTAATAATAGCAACATCACAGTATATAACATATTCCAAACTTTAAAAGTCCCAGGCTGGGCTGGCGAGATGGCTCAGCGGTGAAGAGCACTGACTGCACTTCCAAAGGTCCTGAGTTCAAATCCCAGCAACCACATGGTGGCTCATAACCATCTGTAATGAGATCTGACATCCTCTTCTGGTGTGCCTGAAGACAGCTACAGTGTACTTACATATACATAAAATAAATAAATCTAAAAAAAAAAAAAATCCAACACTTAAAATATGGGTAGAGCACCCAAAGGACAATTTCCAGAGGCTTAAGAGAGGAGACTTTGTGGGAAGTCGAGAGGTTACTCAGGATGTGCCCTTGAAGGAAGAAGTGGGATCTTGTCTTTCAGTCTCTGGCTCTGCATCTGGGCTCCTTGTGGAGGGGGTTTGTTCTGAAGCTGGTGCCCCACCATCATTATCTAGGGCTTTCTCCAGGCATCCAAGGCAGGGGGACGCTGATAGAGAACTGAGAGCAGTCAGTTCCCACAGCAGTAGCAGCAGCGTAGCACTGACTTAGAGTTCTGGCAGACCTGTGGGCTTTGAGTTGTCCCAGCTGACCCCAGGGCAGTACGTTTGACAGCTATACTTTAACCAGTCCAGTTCAAGCAGCCCACCAAGTGTGTGTGATAAGAACTCAGGAGCCATTCCTAAAAATAATATGCATAGATTAAAAAAAATGTTCACATTAAATTCTTTTTAAATTTTCTTTTATTTCTTATTTATGTGTGTCTGTGTGAAGTATGTGCATGGAGGCCAGAAGAGGGCGTCAGATCCCCCTAGAGTTGGAGCTATAGGTAGTTGTGCATGATGTCAGGTGGGTGCTGGGAACTGAATACTGGTCCTGTAAGAGCACTAAGTGCTCCCGACCACTGAGGCATTTCTCCAACTCTATATTTTATTCTTATTCTTTTTTCCCTGTTGAGATGGGGGTTCTCTGTGTAGCTTTGGGTGTCCCAAAACTCACGCTGTAGACCAATCTGGCCTCGAGCTCAGAGATCCACCTGCCTCTGCCTCCTGAGTGCTGGGATCAAAGGTGTGTGCTGCCGCCACTACCACTCGGCTGTTGTGATTGAAAACTGCATCGAGGTGATTGTGGATTCACATGAAGTTTCAAGAATGGCAAGGAGAGTCCCCACCCCACCCCACCCCCGCACATTTCACTCAGCGTTCCCCAATTTGGGTCTTTAGTTTGTTTGATTTTTATCATGGCTGCTGTTGAAAACAGGTTCAAGAGACTGTCACCTCGCTGAAAGGCAAATACTGCCACCTTGTGGTCATCCCTCCAGTCACCAGGAGCATGTGGTAGGCCATGACCTAGGCCCATGTGCCCACACAGGGTATATACCCGTGGGCGAGTCTGGAGTTGGCATCTTAGTGCCTGTTTATTTTTGCCAGAGCTGTTGAAACAAGGTCTTCTCATGGAGTGGTACACTTGAAATTGATTCTCAGCCCCAGAGACCACTGGCCAAGATCAAGGTACAGGCTGGGTCGTTTCCCCAGCGCTCAGCAGGAGTCTATCCCCTGCTCCTGGTGTTTTGCTGGCCATTTCTGTTTGGTTGATTGGGTTTTTTGTTTTTGTTTGTTTGGTTTTGTTTTTGTTTTTTTGAGACAGGATCTCACTATGTAGTTCCAGCTGTCCTGGAGCTCGCTCTCTTGGCAGTCTGTCTCTAGGACATGTTCTGAGGTACTGGGCGTCAGGGTGTTTGACAGGAGTTTCTGGGGATACTATCTAGTGTATGTCAGTATAGATTGGGAAGTGGTCACCATCGTTCGTTCAGTCTACACTCTGCTGAGTAAGTCCAGACACAGCAAGAGCTCAGAAACCAGGTCATGTGGGAAGCTGGTGGGGCTTCTAGGTGGCCTTAGCATCCCAGACCCCTTTTAACTGCTGGCCTTAGTCTCCCAGCATCCTTTTCTTCCTGGGGACTGTGATGGCAGCAACCCAACCCTTCCATCTCATGTGCATCTTCAGAAACACCAGGAGAGGCAGAGACAGGTAAATCTCTGAATTCAAGGCCAGCCTGGTTTTCATAGCGAGTGCCAGGAAAGCCAGGGATATACAACAAGATCCTGTCTCAACAAAACAAAACAAAACAAAACAAAACAAAACAAAATCAACCAACCAACCAGTCAAACAAACAAAAGAGGCCATCAGAAGAGGGGTAGAGCTGGCTAATCATGGACCGCAGTCCCTGTGGTTGCCCAAACTTGGGTTCAGTGGCTGCAGGGGTATTTGGCTGAGTTGGGCACTGCAGAAAGGAGGAAGGATGCTGGGGCTGCCGGGACAGCAGATGTCCTTGCTGCATCTCTCCCAGGCATGTGATGGATGCTGCGTTCCCTCCAGATCCAGGACTGGGAGACCCGTATCCTCACACAGAGTAGGGAAGCCTCAGCTCCTAATGCCATCCTGGATCAGAAGATGAAAATCCAGAGAAGGATCAGGATCCTAGAAGACCAGCTGGACAGGGTGTGTGGCCTCCAGCTCTCCAAGGCAGACGTTAGGCTTTGCTGGAACGGTGTTGGGAGGGCAGGCACTGTGGGCTTGAGGGTCCCCTTAGGTGTATAAAGTTTCAGGTTCCCCTGGAGGGAACAGGGTGGTCCCCACCTCTGACACATACCAGGCCTCATGAATTCTCTGACACCCACCCCAGGTCACCTGTCACTTTGACATCCATCTGGTGAGGAATGCGGCCCTGCGGGAGGAGCTGGAGTTGCTGCGCATTGAAAGGGGCCGCTACCTGAATATGGACCGCAAGCTGAAGAAGGTGGGGGCTTGGAGCTCTGCCTAGTCAGTCCTTTCCCACTCTGTGTCCACAGGCCAGGCTCCTAGGCCCAGGCTTCAGTGCAGGGGGAGAGAAGGGAGAGCATACCTCCCCTTCATCTCACTCCCATGCACAAACACCAGCTTCACTTTGAGCTCTGTCATCTGGGGCCACCTATAGGCCCACCAAGCCATTCACATCCCCCGAGATCTGAGCACCTTCAGAGCCTTTTGAAGAGCTATCATTCTGTCCCTCCCTTCTTCCCTCCCTCTCTCCCTCCCTCCCTCCCTCCCCTTTGATAAAACTTTTATATCAAGACAATTTTAAACTTATAACTGTACACAGGACTTCTATATACCCTTCACCAGGATATATGTGTATGTTTATGTATGTACATTTGGATAGATTTCTTGAGAGTCTTATTTTGTAGCTAAGCTGGGACTTGAACTTCCGCCAATTCTGCCTCAGGGTCCCTTTTGCTGGGTTACAGCTATGAGCCACCATACTTGGCTAGGATTGGTACTTTGCCTCTTCCTGTCTCACCTGTACCTTGGTCAGTCTTGCTCCGCCCCCCTCCCCACATGTCCTTGGTGTGGTGGAAGTGTCTGGGCCAGCTGTGTTTTGGGGAGGAGGTCCCTTGTGTGGACCACCTGCTTTGCTGAGTACTCCGTTGGAGGCAGGGCACTTTAACAAGAAGCTGGGCTTGGGATTTGGTGTTCAGCTGTCACAGCCATGGAGGAGATAGATGCTCTGGGATGGAGTCTCCTTTGATGAATCTACCATGCTGGAGATCCCTACTGTGTGCTCTCAGTGACAGCTAACACCCTTGCCTGAATAACACCCACCACCCTAGCCAGTGCCACATTCTTACAAGGTTCAGTATTGTGACTTCAGGGTGAATGTCCACAGTTACTGCACTGGCCATGGCTCTCTGTCATCTGGATGCCACTTCACTGTCCCCTCCCTGTGCCCTCTCCTGCTCTCTCCTCTTCTGGTACGATTTCTCCAACAAGTTCCTATTTTCTTTCTCTTAAAAATATCCTGTTTTAAAATATTTACTTATGTGCAGGTATATCTGCTTGTGGCTTTTTTTTTTTTTTTTTTTTT
>NW_022196904.1:37479701-37500357 GCF_008632895.1 Mastomys coucha
TGATTTTTGGTTTTTGGTTTTTTTTCGAGACAGGGTTTCTCAGTGTAGCCTTGGCTGTCCTGGAGCTCACTCTGTAGACCAGACTGGCCTTGAGGTCAGAAATCCGCCTGCCTCTGCCTCCCAAGTGCTGGGATTAAAGGTGTGTGCTACCACCACCCGGCTGCTTGTGGGCTTGTACATGCACGCACAGGAGGGCCTCTGGTGCAGGAGCTGAGTGCTTGTAAGCTGCCCCCAGTGGGTGTGGGGAAGTGAACTCTTAACCTTTGTGCTATCTCTCCCAAGTTCTGTCTTTTTTATCCCCCTGGGGGGGGGTAGGGATTGGAAAAGTCAAGATTTAGGCCCCAAGTGACCCCATTGTGTCTGTGCTGTTGGGTTTTCCTTTCCTGCTTTTTCCTTCCTATAGAGCACCCCAGACTGTCAGAACACTGCAGGCAAGACACATCCTATTAGCATGGCCCACCCTTGCTGTCAGCCCCTCCTTCCCCTGGGAGGGTTTTGGTGTGTTCTGTTCAGAACCTTCCTGGCCCAGTTCTTGTTTCTGTCTTCTACATGGGTCTATCTCTCATGTGGAATACAGCTTACTTCATTTACCTCTCTTTGGGGTCAGTTTTTTATTCTGAGGTTTTGGTGACTGACTGACTCTTCCGCTGAGGTATGGCTCCCACCTGGATTTAGTTTTACTTTTTTTGTCTTGACTTTGTTGACCTAACTTTTCTTATAAATTTGCAAAACATTAACAAGCCTAACAAAAACAGTTCCAAAAATTTGGGCACAGCAGTGCCCACCTGTCTTCCTGTCCCTCTGCTGCAAAGGTGGCAAGGTCGGTGCAGGGCAGCCTGGGCTATAGGTCTATACCCTGTCTCAGAAGAAAACACTCTGGAGTTCATGCTCAAGCCCCTGCCCAGACCCTTAGCCCACTAAACCAAACTAAACCAAATTTCCAAAACCTATCCCAAGAACCATCCCTTCCCCTTCTACTTCGTATTTAGTGATCCTGCATTACTTATTTCCCTAGTTTCTGGTTATCCACCTCTAGTTTCTTTTTGCAAAGGTGTGTGTGTGTGTGCGTGTGCGTGTGCGTGTGCGTGTGCGTGTGCGTGTGCGTGTGCGTGTGTGTGTGTGTGTGTGTTTGCTTCTCTGCATCTGTTGCTTCTCTCTCTCTTTCCTTAAAGATTTATTTATTTTATGTATATGAGTACACTGTAGCTGTCTTCAGACAAACTAGAAGAGGGCATTGGATCCCATTAGAGATGGTTGTGAGCCACCATGTGGTTGCTGGGAATTGAACTCAGGTCCTCTGGAAGAGTAGTCAGTGCTCTTAACGGCTGAGGCAGTTCTCTTTTTACTGAAAATATCTGGCTACTTGTAGGAGCTAGGAAACAGAACAGCAGATCAGGGTGTGTGTTACTCTGTCAATGTAACAATCTATCCAAGGTAGAGAACTTTATAAAGAAAGGAGATTCATTTAGTTCACAGTGTTGGAGGTGAAGAATCCAAACTGCCCAGGACTGCTTTGCCTAGGGCCTTCTTGGTCCAGCACATCATGGCAGATAGTATAATGGATGGAACACAGGCATGAAGGAGATGTCAAATCAAGGGAGAAGCAGAGAACTGGACCTGGACCTCAGTCTTCTTTGAGATCAGTGTCTTTAGCAACCTTAGAGTCGGCACTTCCTTCTAAGAGTCCCAGTAGTTCCCACTATGGGGGCCCAGGGACCAAGCTCCCATCCTAAGACCCTTGATGGATACACCACACCAAATCCCAGGATAGTAATGACACCTAAGCAGGTTTCCAAACCCGGGGGCAAGTTGGGCTGGTGCTTTGTTTCTGGGTCCATGGTTCCCGAGTTACCTCTCCAATGTGTCCTCCTTATTTTCCCCATTTGGGATCTCATTGAAACCCAGTTTCTGATTCAAGGTCAGTCTGGTCTACCTAGGTTCAGGATAGCCAGAGATAACACAGTGAGACCCTATCTCAAAACCAAAAGCAACCCCCACCAACACAAACAGAAATAAAAATTCCTTTCCTGGACAGGGGCTCGTAGGAGGGTCTGCAGTGGTAGGAGTAGGACTGCCCCTTCTTGGTGCAGAGGCTGGAGGAAGCCAGCTCATTGTGTCCCTGTAGGAGATCCACCTACTCCAGGAGATGGTTGGAGCTCTCAGCACATCCTCTACTTCTGCTTATACTGCCAGGTAAGCTCCCCCACCCCCTGGGGCACTTGGGTAGCATAGGCAGTTGGGGTGGGGGCCAGGAAGCCCAGAGACTCATAAAGAACCTAAAAGCTATCTCCAACTCTTCTGCCGCACCTTGCTCCTTGGGGATGTGTAAATGGGGAATCCCACCTGTGACAGCTTCAGGCCTGGGTACTCAGTACTCAGGGCTGGGTCCCAGGGGCTGGGAACCCAGGAGGCATCGGGCAGTGGAGAGTAGCCAGGTTACTCTGTAGTGGTGGCTGCAGGGGCAGACACACAGCCTTCAGGCACAGACGTGCCAGATGGGATTGGTACTTGGAAGCTGCTCAGGGGCTGGCTGGCTTCCCTGTCTGTCTAGCCTCTTCGGCTCATGGCCCTTCTGCATCTTTTCCCTCAGCTCAGTGGTCCTCTCTCAGGACCTTTGATCCTGGAGCATTGGCATGTCCACTTTAAGGCCTTCCTGCCTTCCTCCACCTTTTCTTTGTTTTTCTAATGCTCATAATAGCCAGCATGTAAAAGTGTTCCGACAGTCTGGTGTGATGGTGCATGCTTGCCTTGCTATTCCAGCACTAGGGAGGGAGAGGTTCAAGGCCTGCTTTAGCTACAAATCTAGTATGAAGGCAGCTTGGGCTGCATGAGACCCCATGTCAGACAACAAAAGTGTAGAGCCCAGAAGCATTCACCATGGTGGATGGCCATTGCTCTATCCAGACCCTTGAGCATCAGTTTTCTCCTTTCCCAAGCCCCAGCAGATCTCACATTTTCTCTTTGTCTCTGGTATCTTGCATGTTCCACAAAGATGGAGTGAGAAGCATGTATCCATTTTTGTCCAGAGCGCATATGATGTTAGTTCTTCACTCTTTAGGCTGGTTGTTCTGTGATTTCTTTCTCTTCTTGATCTTTTTTTTTTTAACACTTATTTTGTGCATATGTGTCTGCATACATCCATCATGTGGAGGTCAGGATAATCTGCAGAGGTCAGCATTCTCCTGCTGCCCTGTGGGATCCGATTCAGGTTGTTATGTTTGTCATGTTTGGTAGCAAGCTCCTTTACCCACTAAGCTATCTTCTTGGCCAAAGTCTGATTGATCTCTTACTTTTGTCACCCTCCACCCCTCACTTCTGCCAACCTAGGTCCAGCTTCTCCACACTTTGGCTGGCTTTTGACCTCTAGCCTTCTGTCTAGATGTACTTCTGTCCTTGGTGTCTTGTTCTCAACTTGTTCTCTCAGTCCTAACTTCGAGGAAGGGAATCTGATTGGCTAATGATTCTCTCCCAGATGACTGTAGTGGTCAGTTCATTGAGCCACTTGCAGTGGACTGTCAGGTGGGGCACAGGGAGAGGCTGTTCTGGGAAGATATGGCTTGACCAACCAACAGGTTCTTGGGATTGGGGCTTGCTATTGTCAGGAGAGGCCATGTGTGTTAGAGAATGACTAAGTAACCCTCAGGGGTGGCTCTGGGAGGACCCCTCCCCCCAGGCAGGCAGAGATGAGATCAGAATTAAGAATAGCCTAGGGCAGGGGCTCTTTGCCATTGACACATCACAAAGCTTCAGGCCCTTATTCCCAGCCAAGCAGGGCAGGGACATCAGCAAAAGTCTTCCTGCTGTAAAGTGGTGTGCTGGAGTATGGAAAAGACCCAACTGCCCGCGTCTTACTCATTTCTAGCAATGAGTCTGGGAATACTCTCTGGCAGGGCCTGACCACCTCCTTTGGCCCTCTGAGTAAATGATTACATGATTCCTGGCCTCTGTGCTCCTGCATGTCCACCAGTCTTGACATATCTAGCTCTAATCCTGACCCAATTCTTCCAGCCTAGAACTTTTTCTGCTTTTCGTGAGCATCCTCGTGAAGCCAGCAGGCACCGTCCTTCTGTAAGCCCAGGCTGACCCCAGCTCAATTACCCATCTTTTTTTGACTGGCCCCCTTCTCCCCCAGAGAGGAGGCGAAGACCAAGATGGGCATGCTGCAGGAGCGTGCAGAGAAGGAGCTGGCTCAGAGTAATACAGAGGCACAGATCTTGGTGCGACAGATATCGCATCTGGAGCAGCTGCACCGATTCCTTAAGCTCAAGAACCATGACCGACAGCCGGATCTTGGTGTGGTGCAAAAGGAGGAACAGCGAGGTGAGGCCAGTGTTTGCACCTAGCACCTAACCCAGGGCCTCTACGGCTATAATCCCTAGGCCTTTCTAGGGTGAAGCCCATTAGGAGAAGGTGGGGCAAAGGATGGTGGAGCTGGTGAGCTGGCACAGCCGTTGGGGAGGACGGTGGGGGAAGGCGTTGTCCAGGATGCCAGCCCTCAACTTCCCGATGTTACCCATAACCTGGGAAGTGTCAGAAGGACTCCGAAAGACCTCCCAAGAGAAGCTAGTGCTGCGTTATGAGGACACTCTGAACAAACTGGCCCAGCTGACCGGCGAGAGCGACCCTGATCTTTTGGTGGAGAAATACCTGGAGTGTGAGTGGGCAGGGTGGACGAGGAGGCGGGGCTACCCAGCACCACCCGCAGCATTGCGCACTTGCCTTGCCTTGGGGACCCTGCCATGTTTCCGGTTTTCATTCTCTTGCTTGGTGTCCCTCCCTTGCATCTGCATCTCTGTTTCTTTCCATTTATCTCAGACTTCCTCTCTCTATATCTGTCCCTCGACCCTCTCTGTCTGTTTCCTGGGGCCTTCCCAAATCTTTTACCGACCCTATCTTTCTGGGTGTGTTGGTGCCCTTCTGTGGCTGTTCCTCTTTCATCTGTCTCTGTTTTTCTGCCTTTGTTTCTGTCGTCTTTCAGCCCTTAGTGATCCTTCTGTTTCTAATTCCATCCCTCTGGACCCTCCTGCACTCCCCCAGTGGAGGAACGCAACTTTGCTGAGTTTAACTTCATCAATGAGCAGAACTCCGAGATACACCATCTTCAGGAGGAGATTAAAGAGGTGAGTAAGGCCCACCCTCCTTATGCCACTGCCCTACCTCCCAGGCTCCCATACCCTCTCCCCAGGCCTAGAGGAGGTCCGGCTCCAGCCCCTGTCGCTGCAGTTGCAGGAAGCCTTAGTCAGTGAGCACGCCAGTCAGGATAAACAGCGCATGGAGCGAGAACAGCAATGCAAAGAGTTGCAGCAGGATGTGGACAAGGTGTGCACTGAGTCGGAGCAGCTGGAGGTTCGCTTCCAGATTCTCCAAGGTCAGCTGGAAAAGTTCAAGACTGGTAAGTACCCCGAGGTTCCCTCTCCCAGCCTGAAGCTCTTCTTTAGGAAGGATGCAATGAGTGTGTGGGGAGCTGGCCACTAAGAGGCAGTCCACGGCCACTTCTGCGTTTGTTTCTCTGTCCATCCCCTATCTTTTGTCAGCCCATGTGGGGTGCATCTGTCTATCATCCACTCTTCCATCCATCTGTCTGTTCATGAATGTCAGGTGTGCGATTGCTGAGTTATAGGCTAGGGTGCTTTTATATTCACTAGAAAATGCTAATCAGTTCTCCAGAGCAATTCTGCCTTTTCTTTTAAAAAAAAATTATTTATTTTATGTATGTGAGTGCTCTATTTGCATGTACGCCTGCATGCCAGAAGAGTGGGTAATAACCAGCATGGGTAACCCCACTCTCGAAGAACCAAGAAGGAGAATGCTGCAAAAGCATGAGGTTAATTTATTAATTGAAACTGGTATACCAGGGTCAACTCTGTAATGGAGACCAGAGCGACCCCGAGGAAACAAGGCTCTAAGCTTTTATACCATTTCAGAACAGAGTTTTACAACTTACAAAATTACAGTTTACAACATGGGCTAGTTACAATTTCTCTTGTTCATTGTTCTTTAGTTTTTATTGATTTTATAAGACACCTGTGACTCGCAGGAGGAGTGGGGGAGATCCTCTCTCCAAGGGATGTCTCTTGGAAATGACACATTCCTTGGGGATGGGTGTTTGCTCTGTAAACTCTCCTAAAACTGCTTTGCCTAAAGGATAAGGGGACTTCCTTGCTTTCTGGTAATCTTATGAAGCATCCCTGTTTGGCTCAATTTCTACAAGGGTGGCAAATCCCATTATAGATAGCTGTGAGCCACCATGTGGTTGCTGGGAATTGAGCTCAGGACCTCTGGAAGAGCAGCCAATGCTCTTAACCACTGAGCCATCTCTGTAGCCCCTAATTCCTCTATTTTATTTTGTTTTCTTTCTCCTTTCTCTCTTTTTTTCCCTTCCTTCCTTCCTTCCTTTTTTTTTCTTTAGTTTTTTTGAGACAGGGTCTTTCTATGTAGTGCTGGCTGTCCTGGAACTCACTCTATAGACCAGGCTGGCTTCAGACTCACAGAGATCTACTTGCCTCTGCCTCCCAAGTGCTGGGTTTAAAGCAGTGGGTCACAATGGCATTTTCTCCTTTTATGCCTTCATGCACACATATGTGTGTCACAGATGTAGACATGCTCACTCCCTAGTGTCTCCCCATTACATTCTGTTATCGCTACAGCACACACTCATCGTGGTTCCCGAGCTGTCAGTGTTTACTAAGACTGCCACCCTAATTGTTATCTTTGTGACATTTCTGTTTGGCTTTGTGCTGTGTGTTTGTGTGTGTACATGAGTGTGCCATGGCATATATGTGGAGGGCAGAGGGCAACTTGTAGTAGTTGGCTCTCTCCTTTCCCCGTATCTTGGGATCAAATTCAAGCTGTCAGGCTTGACAGCAAGGACCTCCACTCACTGAGCTGCCTTGCCAACACATATTTTATTTACTTAAATAGTTGAACATTTTAAAAATTAGATTTATATATTTATCTAAGAATGGTCTGCCTACATGTATGCATGTGTGTATGTATGTATGTATATCATATGCATGTTTGATGCTTGAAGACATCAAAAGAGGGCCTTGGATCCCCTGGAACTGGAGTTACAGATGGTTGGGAACCACCATGTAGATGCTGGGAATTGAACCTGGGTCCTCTGCAAGAGCAACAAGTGTTCTTAACTGCCATCTCTCTAACCGCCATGTTTTAGTATTGAATTAGATTGTTTCTCTTGTTCTAAAGTATAGGGATTGTTTTTTGTTTTGGAAATACTTTTGCATGGTTGAACTCTCCCACTTTCTTGCATGAACTGAAATTTATCTAACACTTGGTACAATGTACTCAACTCCCTTTTGTAATTAGTTCTGGCTGTCTTGGCTACTTTGTGGGTCCTTCTTTCCTCCACCCTTCTAACCCTATAACACTAGATAGGTGAGAAAAAAAGGAGAGGGAAGGAAAGAGATCCCTGAACAAAGCCAGGGGTCAGAAGGTGGGCAACATTATCATTAGACTACTTCCTGCTCACTAGGCATGTTGAGTGCCTTGGGGCAAGTTTGATCTTTGCCATCAGGATATCTAATCTTCTCTTGTTCCTTCTTTGAGCATGACTACTTAACAAACCATGATCAATGGCAACCAACCAACAACCAAGAACCTACCAACAAACAACAACCCACCATGCCTCTCAGGACCCTAGCATTTATTATAGATCCTCTGAAAAGACCCCAACATTCCAAATGTCACACAATTGAAGAAACTATCTGCAGCTGGCAAAACCACAGCTGGCACAGTCAGCTGCTGTGGGCAATCTGAAGCACCCCTATACCCCACACCTGGAATTAAAAGGAAAACATATTCTTATAATATTTCTGTGTTTTTTAAAGAAACCAAAACTTCAAAGTTGTCAGTACAGTTAGTGGCTTTGTGGTATAAGAAGTCTTTACCGCCAGGTGGTGGTGGCGCAGGCCTTTAATCCCAGCACTTGGGAGGCAGAGGCAGGCGGATTTCTGAGTTTGAGGCCAGCCTGGTATACAGAGTGAGTTCCAGGACAGCCAGAGCTACACAGAGAAACGTTGTCTTGAAAAACCAAAAAAAAAAAAAAAAAAAAAAAAAAAAAAAAAAAAAAAAGTCTTTACCTATTTGAGGTTGCAAAGGTATTTTTATTAGAACTTTGTTTGGTTTTTGTCTTAGGGTTTTCATTGCTGTGACAAAACACCATGACAAAAAACAAGTTGGGGAGGAAAGGGTTTATTTAGCTTCTACTTCCACATTGTTGTACATTGCTGTTCATACTGAAACAGGGCAGGAACGTTGAGGGAGGAGCTGATGCAAAGGCATGGAGGAATGCTGCTTGCTTTCCCATGGCCTGCTCAGCCTGGGTTCTTATAGAACTTAGGACCATCAGCCTAGGGATAGCACCACCCACCAAGGGATGGGCCTGCCCTCTAATTGAGACTATGACTTACAGCTGGATCTCAGGGAAGCATGTCCTCAACTGAGGCTCCTTCCTCTCTGAGGAGTCTAGCTTGTGTCAAGTTGGCACACACTAGGTACAGCTTCCATGTGTACAGTCTGGGCCTGTCCCAGATGAAGTCACATAGTCACATGTGTAGGGAACTGGTGCTATTATCTGGTTCTGTCTCCCTTTCTTGGTATTAGTGCAGCTGAGTGAGTTTCAGGAGACTGGCCACATGGCTTTTGGGTCCCAGTGCTCTTGATGTGTGTGTGCACCTTCCTTTTTCCAAGTCTCTGGAAACAGCTGCGTGTCTAGTCTGTAGGGTCAGCTAGGGTCCAGACAGGTGATGGAGGAGGGTAAAGATGGAGAGGGACAGAATGGGGTGTGGGGTGCCAGAATGCCTGCTGGGGCTCATAGCAGAGCCAGGCAGGTTAGCCCTTCTCTCAGATGCACAAATGTGTCTGTAACTGTGTTGTCTCACTAGAAACTTTGACATTTTATTGTTGGCCTTTCATTTTTGACCCCTAACAGGATGGTAGCACATTAGCTACTGTGCTATTTTTATTTATGTATTTTTTTAAAAAGACTTATTTGTTTATTTTATGTGTATGAGTACACCATTGCTCTCTTCAGACACACCAGAAGAGGGCATCAGATCCCATTGCAGATGGTTGTAAGCCACTATGTGGTTGCTGGGAATTGAACTCAGGACCTCTGGAAGAACAGTCAGTGCTCTTAATCACTGAGCCATCTCTCCAGCCCCTGTGCTATTTTTATTTGTTTTCATTTGCCAATATCTCGGAGTGTATCAGCAACATCATAATATGGCAGTGTGGTAATACCCTGGAGGATGTTTAGTGCTGCTTTGATCTTGGTTCCTGAATATTCCACTCATTGGCGTGAGCATCATCTTGTGGGCTGTCCCATCAAAACCAAGAACCACACAGCATCAAGTCTCGGCATTTCTTACTAACAGAGGAAGAGCTGGCCCTTCAGAGGGCCTGAGGGAGGCTGTGCTCTTGTAGGCCTCATTGGCTCTGGCTGGCTCCATTGCCCTGTCTCGAAACTTACCACACTGAATGTCTGCACTGTGGGTCCATTCTGTTTTCCTTATTTTTACCTGTAGGTGTACATGTGTGTGTTTTCTCATCTGTTTTATAAGTTTAGGTGTGTCTGAATCACATAGTATGTAATCACATAGTGTGTCCTCTGTTTTTGTTTGTTTTTTGTTTGTTTTTCGAGACAGGGTTTAGCCCTGGCTGTCCTGGAATGAACTCTGTAGACCAGGCTGACCTCAAACTCATAAATCCACCTGCTTCTGCCTCCCATGTGCTGGGATTAAAGGCGTGTGCCTCTACTGCCCAGCTATAGTTTGTCCTCTTGTGTTAGGAGTTAGGCCTTGTCTCCTAATAAGTCACAGCCTGAGGCACTGGGGGGGTTTAGACTTCCAACAGAAGAGCCTAGAGGGATACAGTTCACCTATAATAATGGCTTGTTGCAGAGCTCTCCCTCTTTCCACAGAGGGACTGTTAGGTGATTGCTGGTGGTTTGCTGTTACTTCCTGCCAGCAGCATAGCCGAGACACTTTTAGAAAGTTAAGCACAAGGCAGAAATCAGTTGAGGTCTATGTTTAAAGAATATCCAGAGATGTCAGGAGGCTTCCAAGGAGGGCAGCTGGAGGGACAGGTTCACCTGGGTGGGGAGACAGGACTCAGCTGTGGTGTTTCTGTCATTAACAGCAGCCTGTTAACAAGTGAGAAACACCTGGCCATACGGGGCTTGGGGAGAGGGGTGGTGACCCGGTGACTTCTGGGATGCGTGTTCAGGTGGGATCTGAGCCCTGGCATTATTGGGTTGGTGGGAATTAGTTTGTGTCTAGCCAAGGTGGACCACCAAGGCAGAATCTTGTCAACTCTCCTTTTACCCTCTCGAACCCGAGGCTAGGCAGACATTGTGCTTGGCTATCTGGGCCGTGCAGAGTCGTTTGCTCTTGGGAACTTGCCTTTGCAGGGAGGCTGTGGTTCCGTACCGTGCGAGGGAAGCACGGGGGCCCTGACAGAATGCTCCTCTCTAATCCCAGATATCCAGGTTCTCTTCGACAAGGCTAAGTGTGACAGCAGTGTCATCAAGGATCTCCTTGGGGTCAAGACCTACATGCGGGATAGGGACATAGGCCTCTTCCTGAGTACCATTGAGAGGCGGCTGGTGCAGCTCCTCACCGTGCAGGCCTTCCTTGAGGTTCAGGTGGGTAGACAGGGACTGGGGTGTTGGCGTCAAGCGTGGCTAGGCCTGCACTAACTCTAGGCTCCCACACACTCAGAATCATCTCCCTTTGGCTGATGTGGCACTTCTAGCACTGGGCCAGAGGCTACAGGAACCCCCAAAGAAGACGACCCCACTCAAGCCTCCTGACACCATGTGAGGCTTGGGCCAAGCAGGGAAAGGGGCTGACCCCATGGGGCAGACAAAAGGGGTGAGGTGGAGGGCATGGGTGTGGCTTTCGGATATGGCTTTCTCGGGCACAGGGAGTGGAGTGGGAGCTTGGAGGGAGGTGGGAGTAGAGTGGGATGATGGGGTGTTGGTGCTCCAAGGGGAGGGGACAGGATCAGGAGAGCTGGGCATGAGGCAGAGCTATGAAACCAGACTTTCTACCTTTCTCCCACCCGAGGGAGGACTTCTCAGGGATTGTAATCAAAGAGGATTACCCTATGAGCAAGGAGGAGCTGCTGAGTCAAGTCATGAAGTCGGTGAGAGTGGGGTCCCTCGGTCGGGGGTGGGGGAGGGAAGGACTTCTAAATCTGTTGGGATCCTAATGTTGCCCACCTCCAGTTGCAGCTCCAGGAAGAGGATGAGCTCAAGAAGCTGGAAAACAGCCCGAGCTTGACTCTGTCCAGTCCACAGATCTCCCTGGCCACCACCCCCATGCACTCCAAAAGGATCAGTACAGTCCCTGAATCCATCCTGAGCCACAAGAGCCGAGGCCGTGGCACTGGCTCCGTAAGCCATGTCACCTTTGGTGACTCTGCCTCTGCTGTAGGCCCTGTGGCCTTGCCTTCTGCCAGTGGAGCACCTGTGTCCAGCCGGGGCTCTCAGGGGAGCCGTGGAGGCTTCAAACACACCAGCTCCAGCAGCTACCTGGGGTCTACTGGCTACCTAGAGACCAGCAGAGGCCGTGAGAGCACAGCAGGTGGCATTCAAAGCCAAAGCGTGGGATCAGAGTTGAGTAGAGGCCTCAGCTCCAGCAGTGGCCACGCTTCCAGTGCTGCCCCTGCCTCCAGGCCCAGCTCCTCTACTAGCAAGGACTCGAGGGGCTACAACTAGGGCTGCAGGTCCCTTCCTGCCACAACTCTTGGCAGGTTTTCTAATGTCTGTCCTGTGTCTCCCCAGAGACTCCTTTCTAATCCCTGTAAGCCCAGGCAGGCCTCTTCAGTTTCCCTCCGCCTCTTCCCATCTTTCCCCATTGTTACCACCTCTGCCTTGGCCTTGCCTCTCTCTTGTTCTTATCCTCCTTGCTTCCCCTCTCTACCCTCCTCACCTCTCTCCCAAGCTTCCCTTCATCTGATGTCTCTTGTCTCCTAACTGGATTACCCTCCATTGACTAGTTGAACTGTAATGATAGGAAATAAAGGTCAGAACCCTGTTTTTCCAAGCCTGGTTCCCACAAGTGTGTTCAGACATGGCTTCATCTGTTTCCAGTTCAGGGAAAAATTTGTGAGCCAATCCCTATATCTGCCTACCCCTGCATCATGTGAATCCAGATGCCATCTCAGTAGAATAGGGCTGGTTTATTGAAGGCACATCTCAAGATCAGGGATGCAGTACAGACTCGGGAGCTAAACTGCGACCCCCACTCAGAATTCTACCGAGCTTTTAAGGAGGTCCACAAATATTTGTGCTAAGTTATTCCACCAATCAGGACTTAGGGATAGGGGACTTCCTTAGGATCATGTCTTTGTTGTATACTTATCCTGTTCTCATTGGCTGGGTTATTCAGCTGTGGTGGGGGCCTTGCCTTGCCTAACATGTCTTAACTCACCATCCAGGATGTCAGTTACCCCTGTACATGTTTCTTTCTGTCAAGTAGGATGTCACTTCCCAAGGAGGTCTTTAAACTTATTCTTCCCCTACTCAAAAAGGAAGTTTTTTTTTACTCCAAATAGTTTCTCATATTGGTGCAGGTGTCTCTCTAATCTTGGGGTCCATCCCAGGGGCAGCTTATAGAAGCGAAAACCATAAAAGCTCATATGTAAGTACAGGAAGTGCCACTGGGCTGTCAGTTCTGGTCCTTATTTATTGTGGCTAACTATACAAAGCAGTTCTTTTTTTTTTTTTTTTTTTTTTTTTTTTTTTGTTTTTTTGTTTTTCGAGACAGGTTTCTCTGTATAACCCTGGCTGTCCTGGAGTTCACTTTGTAGACCAGGCTGGCCTTGAACTCAGAAATCCGCTTGCCTCTGCCTCCCAAGTGCTGGGATTAAAGGCATTCGCCACCACCACCCGGCTACAAAGCAGTTCTAACTGACCTCTATTGTGATTGGTTACTAAGAACACCAATGCACAGAACATAACAGAATCTGCAATCAACTGGGGCATGAGAAAGTTTCCTAGTAACAGCAATTATGGCACATGAGATAGTTTCCCTGTAACATTAGTAACCCCTCAAAGGGCTGGCTAGACGGGCAACAGTTACCTAGGCCTTAACACGCCTATCCATTTCTGGTTCTGCTGGCATCTGCATTAGGTCAGGTTGGGTTAGGCTGCAGTAGCAGACATACCCTCAGCGTCCAACTCTCTTGTAGCCAGATTTCTCTTGCTCCAATATTCTTGCTTCTTTGTGGGTTAGTTAAGGCCTCTATTCCATATCATGCTCTTGCCCCAGGCTGACAGGACACCCTCAACCTGGAGATACAGTCCTGGGAAAGGAAAAAATGGCAACTCTTGGAGCTTTCCATGGACCCAGTGGCCCATCACGCACATTTACAGCAGAACAGGCCTTGGCGGGGGATGGGGAGTGGGGCTCTGGGCTTTGCAGACAAGCCCGACTGGCCTTGGATTTGACATGTGGCAGAAGTTGACCTTGATTATCCTAATGCTTCCACCTCCCGAGTGCTGGGGCTACAGATGGACACCACCACATCTGGCTCATGAAGTACTGGGGATCTAACCCATCACTTCATGCAGGCTAGGCAAGCGCGCCCCACCAACTGGGCTATAGGGCTGTTGGTGCGATCAGGAGTGTCTCAGGCTTGTATGTTGAAGGTTTGGTTATCAGCCTATGGTTATCTCCTCCTATGGTTAGGAGAGGCTGGGACCTTGGGGAGGTGTGGCTAGATGGGAGGAAGTGAGATCACTTGGGGGGAGGGGCGTGTAGGCAAGTGGGCCATGCCACCAGACAGAAGAACTGGTAAGGTTGAGTGAGCTCAGACCCCAGGAATCTCAGAGACTTGAGATTGGCAGGAGTGGAGCCCTTCTCTACCCATTTCTGTACCTGCTCTGGAACATGTAACCACGACACCCCACTGAGAAGACCATGGGCACTCAGTCACATATTGAACACCACATCTGGTTCCTTCCCCACGCAAATAGAGCATCACTAACATCTCAGACTGAGCCAATAGCAAACACTTCCCCCCAAATCCCACCCCACCCCTCAATGTTATATAGTTTCTGTCCACCTGGAGTGAAGCACACAAGAGGATTGGCTGAGAGTACTGAACAGTAACACTTGAGGAAGAGTTCTCTCTCCTGAAGCTTCATCGCAGGACCCTGGACCCGCCTTGGCTGACCAGGCTCCCCTGTGTTCCTCCTCATGAGCTCACCGGGTCAGGTTGTTGTGGGCAGACACTGTGGATGTAAACCCTTTCTTCTTATAAATCAGTTGTATGAGGGGATGTGCCAAAGGTGTTTGGGTGGCTCAGCGCTGTCAAGCTCACCCTTCACTGGACACCAGTCAGCACTGATAAGTTCCTTTCCTTTCCTTTTCCTTTTCCTTTTCCTTTTCCTTTTCCTTTTCCTTTTTTTTTCTTCCCTTCCCTTCCCTTCTCTCCTTCTCTCTTTCTCTCCTCTCCTTCTCTCTCTCTTTCTTTTTTCTTTCTTTTTGTCTTTTGAGACAAGGTCTCTCTGTGTGTCCTTGGCTGTCCCGGAACTGACTATGTAGACCAGGCTGGCCTTGAACTTAGAGATACACTTGCCTCTGTCTCTCGAGTGTTGGGATTAAAGGCGTGTGTCATCATTGCCTGGTTAGTTTTAATTTCTTAGCCATATTTCAGTAGAATAATAAAACAAAAGCAAAAGAAAGGATCTAAACCCTTGTGCTTTTCATATTGTCTACAAATACACTAAGAATTAGAAAATTATAAATGTACTTGACACAAACCTAGACATCTCTGGGAAGAGGGAATATTGATAGAGAAAATGTTTCTATAAGACTGTCCTCGCCTGGCAATGGGGCACATGCCTTTAATCCTAGCACTTGGGAGGCAGAGGTAGGTAGGAGAACCCTGTCTCGAAAAACAAAACAAAACAAAACAACAACAACAAAAGACTGTCCTGAGCTGGAGAGATGGCTCAGTGGTTAAGAGCACTGATTGCTCTTCCAGAGGTCCTGAGTTCAATTCCCAGCAACCGCATGGTTGCTCACAACCATCATTAGTGGGATCCAATGTCCTCTTCTGGTGTGCTTGGCTGAAGAAAGCAATAGTGTACTCACATAAAATAAATAAAACAATTTTTTTTTTAAAAAAGACTGCCTTGTAGCATTAATTAGTGGCTGATACGGAAGCATTCAGCTCACTGTGGGCACACGGTGCCACCCCTGGGCAGGTGATCCTGAAATGTATAAGAAAGCAGGCTGAGCATGGTACAGGGTTTAGGGCAGTAAGCAGCGTCCTCTGTGGTCTCTGCTTCAGTTCTTGCTTGCAGGTTCCTACCTTCAGTTTCTGCCTTGACTTCTCTCAGTGACAGAGTAGAACCTGATTGTTGTAAGACAAATAAAACCTTTCCTTCCCAGGAGCAATAGAAAAATAAGTCAATAAAAATTTTGATAGTCCACTTGTAGTGTGGTTTTACTATAAACTTGCTCAGTAAGAGGCAAAAGGCCAAAAGGTTTTGTTTGCTTTTCTTTTTTTCTTTCTTTCTCTCTTTCTTTCTCTCTTTCTTTCTCTCTTTCTTTCTTTCTTTCTTTCTTTCTTTCTTTTTTTAAAGATTTATTTTATTTTATGAGAACACTGTAACTATCTTCAGACCCACCAGAAGAGGGCACCAGATCCCATTACAGATGGTTGTGAGCCACCATGTAGTTGCTGGGAATTGAACTCAGGAAGAGCAGTCAGTGCTCTTAACCATTGGGCCATCTCTCCAGCCCCCAAAAGTTTTTTTTTTTTTTTTGTTTGTTTGTTTGTTTTTGTTGTTTTGTTGTTGTTGTGTAGAGGGATCATTTGGACATGTGATGAAACTGAAACCCTCAATGCTGAAGAAAGCAGTTTGGAAGCACACAAGAAGCAATTCTAAAAAGCCCCGAGCACACACCAGGCTTATCCTTTGGTGTTTACTCTCCGCTCACAGAAATGTTTACTTACAAACCTAAGCAAGGGTTTTCTTCTACAGCAAGTGCCGAAATGCAGACTATGGCAGCACAGACCCAGTGACTTAGTCACTGTCCTATTACTGTGAAGAGACACCATGACCAAGCCAACTCTATGAAAGAAAACATTTAATTGTGGGGGCTTGCTCATAGTTTCAAAGGTGAGTCCGTTGTCATCATGGTGGGGAACATGGTGGCAGGCAGGCCTGGTGCTGGAGAAGGAGCTGAGAGTTCTACATCCTGGTCCGAAGGAGGAGAGAGACAGAGACAGAGAAAGACACAGAGAGACAGACAGAGACATCGAGAGACAGACGGAAACACACAGAGACAGAGAGACAGAGACAGACAGAGACAGAGAGATGGAAAGAGATACAGAGACAGAAACACAGAGAGGGACACAGAGACAGAGAGAGACACAGAGAGACAGACAGAGAAACACATAGAGAAACACACAGAGACGGAGACATAGAGACAGAGAAGAGATAGAGAGACAGACAGAGAAGAAACAGAGACAGAGACACAGAGAAACACAGAGAGACAGAGAAGAGAGAGACACACAGAGAAACAGTGAGAGACAGGAGAAAGACAGAGACAGGAGAGCAAGGACAAGCTGGACACTGGGCCTGGCTTAGGCTTTTGAAATCTCAAAACCTACCCCCAATAACACATCACTTCAACAAGGCCACACCTCACTCTTTGATGACTACTCATTCTAATATATGAGACTGTGGGGACCATTCTTACTCCAACCATCACACTCAGGCATCATGGACCACATGGGGACCATGGCTGCTTGACAATGCAGCACATGGACACGGAGGCTCACAGTTCTCCAGCATCCTTTCCCTCTCATCTTTGATGATTCTCACTATGCATTATGGGAGTCTCCTTACACTTTCAACCTCTGGGAAATTGTCTATGAACTTTGGTAGAGGATGTGGATATATAAAATGTCAACCTCTCTAAACAAAATAATTCTTTGGAAAATAAAATCTCCACCTCTGTGGAACCATATACTGTGATAACACTGCCTACTCCTACACAAGAATGCCTTTTGTGCCCCTTGTTTGAACCAAGAATAAAGAAGTTAAAGTTCTATGGTTCCAGAAAGTCTGAGGCCCTTACACCTGATCCCAAGGACAAAAAAGCACACAATTGAGAGAAACAATAGACCCAGACCCAGAGCCTGAGTGAGGCCTTGGCAGTGGAGAGCAAGGGATCAGTTAATAAGTACAGGATAGTGCCTTCAATTGATTCCCTGGGTACCTAACTTACAGGATGAATGGCAAGACCTGCTGTGCCCCATGAGAAGCAGGTTCTGTTAAGAAGTTAAATGGCTTGATCACCTTTGCCATGCACAGCATCATACTTTGAAGGAATTAGGACGCTATGGCACGATGGAAGAAGAGTGAATTGTCCGGACCCTCCCTTTGGGAGCTATGAGAACATGCCCGTATTGTAAGCCTGAGGCACAGAGGAACACAATTAGGAGACACCCCAGTACTACCTGGTGCAAACGCTACATCGTGCCCCCCCCCCCCCCCGAGGAATGAAAATTGCTGTCATTTGTTTGTTTCTCAGGACTCAATGTCCGGCACCTCCCGACCACAAAGGCTGAGAGCCTGCAGGAGGAAGTGGAGGGGGCACCTAGTGGTGTTGTTGTAGGGACACCTAGTGGGGTTGTGGAATCTTAGAAAAACAATGCTTAGAAGCTTGCTGTACATATTGCTTTTGCTTCAAAGAAAAATACTGCAAGACAGTTGATTACTTCTTACATTCTGGATGCTGAAAAATAGGGCTAAAATGGGTTAAAAGCAGTCTGGGAAAAGACAATACATTTCTTGGAATCATTATGTCTGCTTTTGACACTGCCTGTGATTGAGCTACTATGCAAATATGGAGTATGAAAGGTGTAGCCCTTTTTTTTTTTCAATACACACAGCAGTCTTGATTCACCCTCATATCATGTTGATCTTTTTCCCTGACTGACTCCACACCTGAACCCAACTGGGGCTAGACTCTGACACTCAGGGAGCAAAACTTCTGCATTTTTGAGGGTGATGTTGGGACCATCTTGCTATTAGTCCTCATGTTACTCAAGTCAGGGTGTTTCATCCATTCCCAGAGAGCAGCAAGGACAGAGAGAAAAGGAAGCGACCATTGTCTGTTTCTGACAGTTCTCAGAGACTTGTAGATTCTGTTCTCTTGCTTAGCGAGGGTCATAAGCTCCACCCACCACTGTTGGGGGACACAACATTGGGAAATTCATTTACAGATGTTAGGCAGTGCTGAGACATATGCATGAGTCTACAGGAAATAAATGGCACGAAGGGACAATGACAGTCATACAGAGAGGACCAGCCACATTGGCCCAGAATAAAAGCCAGGGTGAGCACCCGTAGTCGGTGCCGCAGAGACCAAGAACTTTGAACGTACAGTGCTGTCCAATTACCATTTGCACTGAACTGACAAAAATGTAGCCAGAGCAAGGGGGTGTCACCTGGAAGGGAGGCTGCTGCACTCATGGGAGGAGCCTTGCAAGTTCACGTAGCAGAACTGAAAGGGTGCATGGAGAGGAGCTGGCATCACATAGTATTTAAGAAGAGAAGAAAGTGGGAAAATCATGAATATTGATATGGCTGCAGTGATTGTTGACAGTGACTCAGTTTCATTGTGCACTCCTTGTGTATGGTCAATGAGGGGGGACTGGCAACCAGAGTCCTTCCATACATGCTCTCTCTCAGGTGAGGCCCACATATGACTTCAGGGATATGCGTTTACAATACCTTCATCTGGTATGGTGGTCAGTGTCCCAGGACGTGGGAGGCTAAGGTGGGGGGAATCACTTGAGCCTAGGAGTTCTAGGTCAGCATGGGCAATGTATGAGATCCTAGATTGAAAAGTAATCTTTCCTTCAAGCCCTAGTGACATGGAAGCTTGAGGTTCTTTGGAAACTCAGTTGTGTTGGATGGTATTTCTCTAGGGCAAACATGTGGAGTGTTTTCCCTAAGTGGACACAGGTGAAAGGCTGAGGAAGACTCGTGTAGAAATGTTTTGCTGAAGAAGACACAAGGGAAAGGATGTTCTGCTAAAGCAAGCTTGTGAAAGGACATGTGATGAAGGATTCCTCCCTAACAACACACATGTATTGGTTTACCTTACATTGCATAGTTGAGCTGCATTTGTTGGGACTCCATAGAGAGAAACACACCAAAAACCTTTTGGTGGTGTGCTGTGGCTTCTTGCTACTTTTGAGGACTTGGGCTGATTGGCACAGTGATGTCAACTGAGGCAAGACCCGCGGAAGACACAGGATGTTGGAGGGAATATAAATAGGCCCCACAGATTGTGACAGAGGCTGAACTTGGCTTGCTTGCATGGCTAAATGCTTGTTGGTTTTGAGTCTTCACTGATCTTCTCCCTGTGAAGAGAGGCCCAATGGAGCACTTTTCCTGGCATGCCTCCTGGTCCCTCCCATTGACTTGCACTAAGGCTGAGGCCTGGCTGTCTCTGCTAGGTAATGTCACTGATGATGATTCATGTTTGCTATCCTGACTACTGAACTGGACGGCTGGAGTTTCTGTGAAGTGCTTTTGAGTGGATAGAGCTCCTGCTGCTGACCTATAAACTGAACTGTGGATTTCCTGATGATGCAGATGGGATTTCTTCCCCAGTATCCTTTCTTTCCCACTACCTCTGGTGAGTGGTGGGCTAGAAGGCAGGCCAAAGCGTTTAAGAAGCATCATTAAAAGTAGGTTCTACCCTAGTCTCACAGTGAGTCTGCAGTGAGTTCTTAGATGCTGTCTGGTGCAATGGAGGCACTCCATGTTGCTCAGACTCATAACTTCCTCTTCCATGAGAAGACAGATGTCTCCTCAGAATGATGAAGATAGAAAACTTTTAACCTCCCCTATGGCTAGATTTCCAACAGTCCCATCCCAGTGCCATTCTTGGGCTAGGGAGGCTTGGCTCCATCGCTTCCCTACCCAATTCTGCATTCTCTCACCTTGGTTAGCTTGGAACAGAGAGTAACCTTTGGGCCACTTGGCTTCGTCATATTGGATGATTCAGGATAAAACCAAACATTTGCTCCACAAGATACAAGAACATTTCAAGGAGACACTGGGGCAGGTCTTACCCCAATGGACTGGAAACATATCCCCAGACATTAGGATGGGACTATTGAAAATTTGGCCATAGGAGCTCACAAGTGAGGGGTGAGGTCTACTAAGAAAGAGTTCTCTAAGGTTAAGGGCACAACCAGTCTGGACCCATGGGAGACAAGTGGCAGGGCAGGAAGGCACAAGAGTGTAGAAGTGGAGAAGACCCTCAGCTTTTCCCACAGCACACATTCTGTATCCTCATGGAACTGACACAAAGCACACGGGGAGGGACTTTAAAAAGCACAGTGAAGCCTGGTGGTGATCTCCTGTCATCTCAGTGCTTGGGAGGGGGAAGCAGGAAGATGGAGCACTGAAGGTCATCTTAGGAAAAAATGTATTCAACCTAGCGATTCTAAGCACATCGAAGTATTGCACAACCATTGGTTCTACGTAGCTCCAGGAGAGTTCTCCTCAAGGGATTCTTGTAATCATGAAGTGATCCTCCCCATTTCCTACCCTGCTCCAGCCCTGGGAACCACAAGTCTTTTTTTTTTT